>NW_027413947.1:0-218849 GCF_048773025.1 Camelus bactrianus | reverse complement strand
CAGGAACTTCAAACCGGCACTAGGAAACAGACTGAGAAAGCAGAGAAAAAGTGTCTCCTGCAACCCGTTCCCTTGGTGCTAGATGAACGAACGTCTCTCCACTTGCTCAGTTCTGAGAGATAAGTGTGTGTGAAAGCCGTCCTTCACCTAGCTTGTTGGGAACACAAAGTTTCTTTTCAGTTGCAAACTCCATTCCATACATATATATTTGGAGGTAGAAGCTCCAACTCGGTTTTACAGTGAAAACTGCAGGAACTTCAAACCGGCACTAGGAAACAGACTGAGAAAGCAGAGAAAAAGTGTCTCCTGCAACCCGTTCCCTTGGTGCTAGATGAACGAACGTCTCTCCACTTGCTCAGTTCTGAGAGATAAGTGTGTGTGAAAGCCGTCCTTCAACTAGCTTTTTGGGAACACAAAGTTTCTTTTCAGTTGCAAACTCCATTCCATACATATATATTTGGAGGTAGAAGCTCCAACTCGGTTTTACAGTGAAAACTGCAGGAACTTCAAACCGGCACTAGGAAACAGACTGAGAAAGCAGAGAAAAAGTGTCTCCTGCAACCCGTTCCCTTGGTGCTAGATGAACGAACGTCTCTCCACTTGCTCAGTTCTGAGAGATAAGTGTGTGTGAAAGCCGTCCTTCACCTAGCTTGTTGGGAACACAAAGTTTCTTTTCAGTTGCAAACTCCATTCCATACATATATATTTGGAGGTAGAAGCTCCAACTCGGTTTTACAGTGAAAACTGCAGGAACTTCAAACCGGCACTAGGAAACAGACTGAGAAAGCAGAGAAAAAGTGTCTCCTGCAACCCGTTCCCTTGGTGCTAGATGAACGAACGTCTCTCCACTTGCTCAGTTCTGAGAGATAAGTGTGTGTGAAAGCCGTCCTTCACCTAGCTTGTTGGGAACACAAAGTTTCTTTTCAGTTGCAAACTCCATTCCATACATATATATGGGGAGGTACTAGCTCCAACTCGGTTTTACAGTGAAAACTGCAGGAACTTCAAACCGGCACTAGGAAACAGACTGAGAAAGCAGAGAAAAAGTGTCTCCTGCAACCCGTTCCCTTGGTGCTAGATGAACGAACGTCTCTCCACTTGCTCAGTTCTGAGAGATAAGTGTGTGTGAAAGCCGTCCTTCACCTAGCTTTTTGGGAACACAAAGTTTCTTTTCAGTTGCAAACTCCATTCCATACATATATATTTGGAGGTAGAAGCTCCAACTCGGTTTTACAGTGAAAACTGCAGGAACTTCAAACCGGCACTAGGAAACAGACTGAGAAAGCAGAGAAAAAGTGCCTCCTGCAACCCGTTCCCTTGGTGCTAGATGAACGAACGTCTCTCCACTTGCTCAGTTCTGAGAGATAAGTGTGTGTGAAAGCCGTCCTTCACCTAGCTTGTTGGGAACACAAAGTTTCTTTTCAGTTGCAAACTCCATTCCATACATATATATGGGGAGGTACTAGCTCCAACTCGGTTTTACAGTGAAAACTGCAGGAACTTCAAACCGGCACTAGGAAACAGACTGAGAAAGCAGAGAAAAAGTGTCTCCTGCAACCCGTTCCCTTGGTGCTAGATGAACGAACGTCTCTCCACTTGCTCAGTTCTGAGAGATAAGTGTGTGTGAAAGCCGTCCTTCACCTAGCTTTTTGGGAACACAAAGTTTCTTTTCAGTTGCAAACTCCATTCCATACATATATATGGGGAGGTACTAGCTCCAACTCGGTTTTACAGTGAAAACTGCAGGAACTTCAAACCGGCACTAGGAAACAGACTGAGAAAGCAGAGAAAAAGTGTCTCCTGCAACCCGTTCCCTTGGTGCTAGATGAACGAACGTCTCTCCACTTGCTCAGTTCTGAGAGATAAGTGTGTGTGAAAGCCGTCCTTCACCTAGCTTTTTGGGAACACAAAGTTTCTTTTCAGTTGCAAACTCCATTCCATACATATATATTTGGAGGTAGAAGCTCCAACTCGGTTTTACAGTGAAAACTGCAGGAACTTCAAACCGGCACTAGGAAACAGACTGAGAAAGCAGAGAAAAAGTGTCTCCTGCAACACGTTCCCTTGGTGCTAGATGAACGAACGTCTCTCCACTTGCTCAGTTCTGAGAGATAAGTGTGTGTGAAAGCCGTCCTTCACCTAGCTTTTTGGGAACACAAAGTTTCTTTTCAGTTGCAAACTCCATTCCATACATATATATTTGGAGGTAGAAGCTCCAACTCGGTTTTACAGTGAAAACTGCAGGAACTTCAAACCGGCACTAGGAAACAGACTGAGAAAGCAGAGAAAAAGTGCCTCCTGCAACCCGTTCCCTTGGTGCTAGATGAACGAACGTCTCTCCACTTGCTCAGTTCTGAGAGATAAGTGTGTGTGAAAGCCGTCCTTCACCTAGCTTGTTGGGAACACAAAGTTTCTTTTCAGTTGCAAACTCCATTCCATACATATATATGGGGAGGTACTAGCTCCAACTCGGTTTTACAGTGAAAACTGCAGGAACTTCAAACCGGCACTAGGAAACAGACTGAGAAAGCAGAGAAAAAGTGTCTCCTGCAACCCGTTCCCTTGGTGCTAGATGAACGAACGTCTCTCCACTTGCTCAGTTCTGAGAGATAAGTGTGTGTGAAAGCCGTCCTTCACCTAGCTTGTTGGGAACACAAAGTTTCTTTTCAGTTGCAAACTCCATTCCATACATATATATTTGGATGTAGAAACTCCAACTCGGTTTTACAGTGAAAACTGCAGGAACTTCAAACCGGCACTAGGAAACAGACTGAGAAAGCAGAGAAAAAGTGTCTCCTGCAACCCGTTCCCTTGGTGCTAGATGAACGAACGTCTCTCCACTTGCTCAGTTCTGAGAGATAAGTGTGTGTGAAAGCCGTCCTTCACCTAGCTTTTTGGGAACACAAAGTTTCTTTTCAGTTGCAAACTCCATTCCATACATATATATGGGGAGGTACTAGCTCCAACTCGGTTTTACAGTGAAAACTGCAGGAACTTCAAACCGGCACTAGGAAACAGACTGAGAAAGCAGAGAAAAAGTGTCTCCTGCAACCCGTTCCCTTGGTGCTAGATGAACGAACGTCTCTCCACTTGCTCAGTTCTGAGAGATAAGTGTGTGTGAAAGCCGTCCTTCACCTAGCTTTTTGGGAACACAAAGTTTCTTTTCAGTTGCAAACTCCATTCCATACATATATATTTGGAGGTAGAAGCTCCAACTCGGTTTTACAGTGAAAACTGCAGGAACTTCAAACCGGCACTAGGAAACAGACTGAGAAAGCAGAGAAATAGTGTCTCCTGCAACCCGTTCCCTTGGTGCTAGATGAACGAACGTCTCTCCACTTGCTCAGTTCTGAGAGATAAGTGTGTGTGAAAGCCGTCCTTCACCTAGCTTGTTGGGAACACAAAGTTTCTTTTCAGTTGCAAACTCCATTCCATACATATATATTTGGAGGTAGAAGCTCCAACTCGGTTTTACAGTGAAAACTGCAGGAACTTCAAACCGGCACTAGGAAACAGACTGAGAAAGCAGAGAAAAAGTGTCTCCTGCAACCCGTTCCCTTGGTGCTAGATGAACGAACGTCTCTCCACTTGCTCAGTTCTGAGAGATAAGTGTGTGTGAAAGCCGTCCTTCACCTAGCTTTTTGGGAACACAAAGTTTCTTTTCAGTTGCAAACTCCATTCCATACATATATATTTGGAGGTAGAAGCTCCAACTCGGTTTTACAGTGAAAACTGCAGGAACTTCAAACCGGCACTAGGAAACAGACTGAGAAAGCAGAGAAAAAGTGTCTCCTGCAACCCGTTCCCTTGGTGCTAGATGAACGAACGTCTCTCCACTTGCTCAGTTCTGAGAGATAAGTGTGTGTGAAAGCCGTCCTTCACCTAGCTTTTTGGGAACACAAAGTTTCTTTTCAGTTGCAAACTCCATTCCATACATATATATGGGGAGGTACTAGCTCCAACTCGGTTTTACAGTGAAAACTGCAGGAACTTCAAACCGGCACTAGGAAACAGACTGAGAAAGCAGAGAAAAAGTGTCTCCTGCAACCCGTTCCCTTGGTGCTAGATGAACGAACGTCTCTCCACTTGCTCAGTTCTGAGAGATAAGTGTGTGTGAAAGCCGTCCTTCACCTAGCTTTTTGGGAACACAAAGTTTCTTTTCAGTTGCAAACTCCATTCCATACATATATATTTGGAGGTAGAAGCTCCAACTCGGTTTTACAGTGAAAACTGCAGGAACTTCAAACCGGCACTAGGAAACAGACTGAGAAAGCAGAGAAAAAGTGTCTCCTGCAACACGTTCCCTTGGTGCTAGATGAACGAACGTCTCTCCACTTGCTCAGTTCTGAGAGATAAGTGTGTGTGAAAGCCGTCCTTCACCTAGCTTTTTGGGAACACAAAGTTTCTTTTCAGTTGCAAACTCCATTCCATACATATATATTTGGAGGTAGAAGCTCCAACTCGGTTTTACAGTGAAAACTGCAGGAACTTCAAACCGGCACTAGGAAACAGACTGAGAAAGCAGAGAAAAAGTGCCTCCTGCAACCCGTTCCCTTGGTGCTAGATGAACGAACGTCTCTCCACTTGCTCAGTTCTGAGAGATAAGTGTGTGTGAAAGCCGTCCTTCACCTAGCTTGTTGGGAACACAAAGTTTCTTTTCAGTTGCAAACTCCATTCCATACATATATATGGGGAGGTACTAGCTCCAACTCGGTTTTACAGTGAAAACTGCAGGAACTTCAAACCGGCACTAGGAAACAGACTGAGAAAGCAGAGAAAAAGTGTCTCCTGCAACCCGTTCCCTTGGTGCTAGATGAACGAACGTCTCTCCACTTGCTCAGTTCTGAGAGATAAGTGTGTGTGAAAGCCGTCCTTCACCTAGCTTGTTGGGAACACAAAGTTTCTTTTCAGTTGCAAACTCCATTCCATACATATATATGGGGAGGTACTAGCTCCAACTCGGTTTTACAGTGAAAACTGCAGGAACTTCAAACCGGCACTAGGAAACAGACTGAGAAAGCAGAGAAAAAGTGTCTCCTGCAACCCGTTCCCTTGGTGCTAGATGAACGAACGTCTCTCCACTTGCTCAGTTCTGAGAGATAAGTGTGTGTGAAAGCCGTCCTTCACCTAGCTTTTTGGGAACACAAAGTTTCTTTTCAGTTGCAAACTCCATTCCATACATATATATGGGGAGGTACTAGCTCCAACTCGGTTTTACAGTGAAAACTGCAGGAACTTCAAACCGGCACTAGGAAACAGACTGAGAAAGCAGAGAAAAAGTGTCTCCTGCAACCCGTTCCCTTGGTGCTAGATGAACGAACGTCTCTCCACTTGCTCAGTT
The DNA here is from genome assembly GCF_048773025.1 of Camelus bactrianus. Taxonomy (NCBI): domain Eukaryota; kingdom Metazoa; phylum Chordata; class Mammalia; order Artiodactyla; family Camelidae; genus Camelus; species Camelus bactrianus. Next base: position 213,508 of record NW_027413947.1, on the reverse strand, counting down.
CTGAGAGATAAGTGTGTGTGAAAGCCGTCCTTCACCTAGCTTTTTGGGAACACAAAGTTTCTTTTCAGTTGCAAACTCCATTCCATACATATATATTTGGAGGTAGAAGCTCCAACTCGGTTTTACAGTGAAAACTGCAGGAACTTCAAACCGGCACTAGGAAACAGACTGAGAAAGCAGAGAAAAAGTGTCTCCTGCAACCCGTTCCCTTGGTGCTAGATGAACGAACGTCTCTCCACTTGCTCAGTTCTGAGAGATAAGTGTGTGTGAAAGCCGTCCTTCACCTAGCTTGTTGGGAACACAAAGTTTCTTTTCAGTTGCAAACTCCATTCCATACATATATATTTGGAGGTAGAAGCTCCAACTCGGTTTTACAGTGAAAACTGCAGGAACTTCAAACCGGCACTAGGAAACAGACTGAGAAAGCAGAGAAAAAGTGTCTCCTGCAACCCGTTCCCTTGGTGCTAGATGAACGAACGTCTCTCCACTTGCTCAGTTCTGAGAGATAAGTGTGTGTGAAAGCCGTCCTTCACCTAGCTTTTTGGGAACACAAAGTTTCTTTTCAGTTGCAAACTCCATTCCATACATATATATTTGGAGGTAGAAGCTCCAACTCGGTTTTACAGTGAAAACTGCAGGAACTTCAAACCGGCACTAGGAAACAGACTGAGAAAGCAGAGAAAAAGTGTCTCCTGCAACCCGTTCCCTTGGTGCTAGATGAACGAACGTCTCTCCACTTGCTCAGTTCTGAGAGATAAGTGTGTGTGAAAGCCGTCCTTCACCTAGCTTGTTGGGAACACAAAGTTTCTTTTCAGTTGCAAACTCCATTCCATACATATATATTTGGAGGTAGAAGCTCCAACTCGGTTTTACAGTGAAAACTGCAGGAACTTCAAACCGGCACTAGGAAACAGACTGAGAAAGCAGAGAAAAAGTGTCTCCTGCAACCCGTTCCCTTGGTGCTAGATGAACGAACGTCTCTCCACTTGCTCAGTTCTGAGAGATAAGTGTGTGTGAAAGCCGTCCTTCACCTAGCTTGTTGGGAACACAAAGTTTCTTTTCAGTTGCAAACTCCATTCCATACATATATATGGGGAGGTACTAGCTCCAAATCGGTTTTACAGTGAAAACTGCAGGAACTTCAAACCGGCACTAGGAAACAGACTGAGAAAGCAGAGAAAAAGTGTCTCCTGCAACCCGTTCCCTTGGTGCTAGATGAACGAACGTCTCTCCACTTGCTCAGTTCTGAGAGATAAGTGTGTGTGAAAGCCGTCCTTCACCTAGCTTTTTGGGAACACAAAGTTTCTTTTCAGTTGCAAACTCCATTCCATACATATATATTTGGAGGTAGAAGCTCCAACTCGGTTTTACAGTGAAAACTGCAGGAACTTCAAACCGGCACTAGGAAACAGACTGAGAAAGCAGAGAAAAAGTGCCTCCTGCAACCCGTTCCCTTGGTGCTAGATGAACGAACGTCTCTCCACTTGCTCAGTTCTGAGAGATAAGTGTGTGTGAAAGCCGTCCTTCACCTAGCTTGTTGGGAACACAAAGTTTCTTTTCAGTTGCAAACTCCATTCCATACATATATATGGGGAGGTACTAGCTCCAACTCGGTTTTACAGTGAAAACTGCAGGAACTTCAAACCGGCCCTAGGAAACAGACTGAGAAAGCAGAGAAAAAGTGTCTCCTGCAACCCGTTCCCTTGGTGCTAGATGAACGAACGTCTCTCCACTTGCTCAGTTCTGAGAGATAAGTGTGTGTGAAAGCCGTCCTTCACCTAGCTTGTTGGGAACACAAAGTTTCTTTTCAGTTGCAAACTCCATTCCATACATATATATTTGGATGTAGAAACTCCAACTCGGTTTTACAGTGAAAACTGCAGGAACTTCAAACCGGCACTAGGAAACAGACTGAGAAAGCAGAGAAAAAGTGTCTCCTGCAACCCGTTCCCTTGGTGCTAGATGAACGAACGTCTCTCCACTTGCTCAGTTCTGAGAGATAAGTGTGTGTGAAAGCCGTCCTTCACCTAGCTTTTTGGGAACACAAAGTTTCTTTTCAGTTGCAAACTCCATTCCATACATATATATGGGGAGGTACTAGCTCCAACTCGGTTTTACAGTGAAAACTGCAGGAACTTCAAACCGGCACTAGGAAACAGACTGAGAAAGCAGAGAAAAAGTGTCTCCTGCAACCCGTTCCCTTGGTGCTAGATGAACGAACGTCTCTCCACTTGCTCAGTTCTGAGAGATAAGTGTGTGTGAAAGCCGTCCTTCACCTAGCTTTTTGGGAACACAAAGTTTCTTTTCAGTTGCAAACTCCATTCCATACATATATATTTGGAGGTAGAAGCTCCAACTCGGTTTTACAGTGAAAACTGCAGGAACTTCAAACCGGCACTAGGAAACAGACTGAGAAAGCAGAGAAAAAGTGTCTCCTGCAACCCGTTCCCTTGGTGCTAGATGAACGAACGTCTCTCCACTTGCTCAGTTCTGAGAGATAAGTGTGTGTGAAAGCCGTCCTTCACCTAGCTTGTTGGGAACACAAAGTTTCTTTTCAGTTGCAAACTCCATTCCATACATATATATTTGGAGGTAGAAGCTCCAACTCGGTTTTACAGTGAAAACTGCAGGAACTTCAAACCGGCACTAGGAAACAGACTGAGAAAGCAGAGAAAAAGTGTCTCCTGCAACCCGTTCCCTTGGTGCTAGATGAACGAACGTCTCTCCACTTGCTCAGTTCTGAGAGATAAGTGTGTGTGAAAGCCGTCCTTCACCTAGCTTTTTGGGAACACAAAGTTTCTTTTCAGTTGCAAACTCCATTCCATACATATATATTTGGAGGTAGAAGCTCCAACTCGGTTTTACAGTGAAAACTGCAGGAACTTCAAACCGGCACTAGGAAACAGACTGAGAAAGCAGAGAAAAAGTGTCTCCTGCAACCCGTTCCCTTGGTGCTAGATGAACGAACGTCTCTCCACTTGCTCAGTTCTGAGAGATAAGTGTGTGTGAAAGCCGTCCTTCACCTAGCTTGTTGGGAACACAAAGTTTCTTTTCAGTTGCAAACTCCATTCCATACATATATATTTGGAGGTAGAAGCTCCAACTCGGTTTTACAGTGAAAACTGCAGGAACTTCAAACCGGCACTAGGAAACAGACTGAGAAAGCAGAGAAAAAGTGCCTCCTGCAACCCGTTCCCTTGGTGCTAGATGAACGAACGTCTCTCCACTTGCTCAGTTCTGAGAGATAAGTGTGTGTGAAAGCCGTCCTTCACCTAGCTTGTTGGGAACACAAAGTTTCTTTTCAGTTGCAAACTCCATTCCATACATATATATGGGGAGGTACTAGCTCCAACTCGGTTTTACAGTGAAAACTGCAGGAACTTCAAACCGGCACTAGGAAACAGACTGAGAAAGCAGAGAAAAAGTGTCTCCTGCAACCCGTTCCCTTGGTGCTAGATGAACGAACGTCTCTCCACTTGCTCAGTTCTGAGAGATAAGTGTGTGTGAAAGCCGTCCTTCACCTAGCTTGTTGGGAACACAAAGTTTCTTTTCAGTTGCAAACTCCATTCCATACATATATATTTGGATGTAGAAACTCCAACTCGGTTTTACAGTGAAAACTGCAGGAACTTCAAACCGGCACTAGGAAACAGACTGAGAAAGCAGAGAAAAAGTGTCTCCTGCAACCCGTTCCCTTGGTGCTAGATGAACGAACGTCTCTCCACTTGCTCAGTTCTGAGAGATAAGTGTGTGTGAAAGCCGTCCTTCACCTAGCTTTTTGGGAACACAAAGTTTCTTTTCAGTTGCAAACTCCATTCCATACATATATATGGGGAGGTACTAGCTCCAACTCGGTTTTACAGTGAAAACTGCAGGAACTTCAAACCGGCACTAGGAAACAGACTGAGAAAGCAGAGAAAAAGTGTCTCCTGCAACCCGTTCCCTTGGTGCTAGATGAACGAACGTCTCTCCACTTGCTCAGTTCTGAGAGATAAGTGTGTGTGAAAGCCGTCCTTCACCTAGCTTTTTGGGAACACAAAGTTTCTTTTCAGTTGCAAACTCCATTCCATACATATATATTTGGAGGTAGAAGCTCCAACTCGGTTTTACAGTGAAAACTGCAGGAACTTCAAACCGGCACTAGGAAACAGACTGAGAAAGCAGAGAAAAAGTGTCTCCTGCAACCCGTTCCCTTGGTGCTAGATGAACGAACGTCTCTCCACTTGCTCAGTTCTGAGAGATAAGTGTGTGTGAAAGCCGTCCTTCACCTAGCTTGTTGGGAACACAAAGTTTCTTTTCAGTTGCAAACTCCATTCCATACATATATATTTGGAGGTAGAAGCTCCAACTCGGTTTTACAGTGAAAACTGCAGGAACTTCAAACCGGCACTAGGAAACAGACTGAGAAAGCAGAGAAAAAGTGTCTCCTGCAACCCGTTCCCTTGGTGCTAGATGAACGAACGTCTCTCCACTTGCTCAGTTCTGAGAGATAAGTGTGTGTGAAAGCCGTCCTTCACCTAGCTTTTTGGGAACACAAAGTTTCTTTTCAGTTGCAAACTCCATTCCATACATATATATTTGGAGGTAGAAGCTCCAACTCGGTTTTACAGTGAAAACTGCAGGAACTTCAAACCGGCACTAGGAAACAGACTGAGAAAGCAGAGAAAAAGTGTCTCCTGCAACCCGTTCCCTTGGTGCTAGATGAACGAACGTCTCTCCACTTGCTCAGTTCTGAGAGATAAGTGTGTGTGAAAGCCGTCCTTCACCTAGCTTGTTGGGAACACAAAGTTTCTTTTCAGTTGCAAACTCCATTCCATACATATATATTTGGAGGTAGAAGCTCCAACTCGGTTTTACAGTGAAAACTGCAGGAACTTCAAACCGGCACTAGGAAACAGACTGAGAAAGCAGAGAAAAAGTGTCTCCTGCAACCCGTTCCCTTGGTGCTAGATGAACGAACGTCTCTCCACTTGCTCAGTTCTGAGAGATAAGTGTGTGTGAAAGCCGTCCTTCACCTAGCTTGTTGGGAACACAAAGTTTCTTTTCAGTTGCAAACTCCATTCCATACATATATATGGGGAGGTACTAGCTCCAACTCGGTTTTACAGTGAAAACTGCAGGAACTTCAAACCGGCACTAGGAAACAGACTGAGAAAGCAGAGAAAAAGTGTCTCCTGCAACCCGTTCCCTTGGTGCTAGATGAACGAACGTCTCTCCACTTGCTCAGTTCTGAGAGATAAGTGTGTGTGAAAGCCGTCCTTCACCTAGCTTGTTGGGAACACAAAGTTTCTTTTCAGTTGCAAACTCCATTCCATACATATATATGGGGAGGTACTAGCTCCAACTCGGTTTTACAGTGAAAACTGCAGGAACTTCAAACCGGCCCTAGGAAACAGACTGAGAAAGCAGAGAAAAAGTGTCTCCTGCAACCCGTTCCCTTGGTGCTAGATGAACGAACGTCTCTCCACTTGCTCAGTTCTGAGAGATAAGTGTGTGTGAAAGCCGTCCTTCACCTAGCTTGTTGGGAACACAAAGTTTCTTTTCAGTTGCAAACTCCATTCCATACATATATATTTGGATGTAGAAACTCCAACTCGGTTTTACAGTGAAAACTGCAGGAACTTCAAACCGGCACTAGGAAACAGACTGAGAAAGCAGAGAAAAAGTGTCTCCTGCAACCCGTTCCCTTGGTGCTAGATGAACGAACGTCTCTCCACTTGCTCAGTTCTGAGAGATAAGTGTGTGTGAAAGCCGTCCTTCACCTAGCTTTTTGGGAACACAAAGTTTCTTTTCAGTTGCAAACTCCATTCCATACATATATATGGGGAGGTACTAGCTCCAACTCGGTTTTACAGTGAAAACTGCAGGAACTTCAAACCGGCACTAGGAAACAGACTGAGAAAGCAGAGAAAAAGTGTCTCCTGCAACCCGTTCCCTTGGTGCTAGATGAACGAACGTCTCTCCACTTGCTCAGTTCTGAGAGATAAGTGTGTGTGAAAGCCGTCCTTCACCTAGCTTTTTGGGAACACAAAGTTTCTTTTCAGTTGCAAACTCCATTCCATACATATATATTTGGAGGTAGAAGCTCCAACTCGGTTTTACAGTGAAAACTGCAGGAACTTCAAACCGGCACTAGGAAACAGACTGAGAAAGCAGAGAAAAAGTGTCTCCTGCAACCCGTTCCCTTGGTGCTAGATGAACGAACGTCTCTCCACTTGCTCAGTTCTGAGAGATAAGTGTGTGTGAAAGCCGTCCTTCACCTAGCTTGTTGGGAACACAAAGTTTCTTTTCAGTTGCAAACTCCATTCCATACATATATATTTGGAGGTAGAAGCTCCAACTCGGTTTTACAGTGAAAACTGCAGGAACTTCAAACCGGCACTAGGAAACAGACTGAGAAAGCAGAGAAAAAGTGTCTCCTGCAACCCGTTCCCTTGGTGCTAGATGAACGAACGTCTCTCCACTTGCTCAGTTCTGAGAGATAAGTGTGTGTGAAAGCCGTCCTTCACCTAGCTTGTTGGGAACACAAAGTTTCTTTTCAGTTGCAAACTCCATTCCATACATATATATTTGGAGGTAGAAGCTCCAACTCGGTTTTACAGTGAAAACTGCAGGAACTTCAAACCGGCACTAGGAAACAGACTGAGAAAGCAGAGAAAAAGTGTCTCCTGCAACCCGTTCCCTTGGTGCTAGATGAACGAACGTCTCTCCACTTGCTCAGTTCTGAGAGATAAGTGTGTGTGAAAGCCGTCCTTCACCTAGCTTGTTGGGAACACAAAGTTTCTTTTCAGTTGCAAACTCCATTCCATACATATATATTTGGAGGTAGAAGCTCCAACTCGGTTTTACAGTGAAAACTGCAGGAACTTCAAACCGGCACTAGGAAACAGACTGAGAAAGCAGAGAAAAAGTGCCTCCTGCAACCCGTTCCCTTGGTCCTAGATGAACGAACGTCTCTCCACTTGCTCAGTTCTGAGAGATAAGTGTGTGTGAAAGCCGTCCTTCACCTAGCTTGTTGGGAACACAAAGTTTCTTTTCAGTTGCAAACTCCATTCCATACATATATATGGGGAGGTACTAGCTCCAACTCGGTTTTACAGTGAAAACTGCAGGAACTTCAAACCGGCACTAGGAAACAGACTGAGAAAGCAGAGAAAAAGTGTCTCCTGCAACCCGTTCCCTTGGTGCTAGATGAACGAACGTCTCTCCACTTGCTCAGTTCTGAGAGATAAGTGTGTGTGAAAGCCGTCCTTCACCTAGCTTGTTGGGAACACAAAGTTTCTTTTCAGTTGCAAACTCCATTCCATACATATATATTTGGATGTAGAAGCTCAAACTCGGTTTTATAGTGAAAACTGCAGGAACTTCAAACCGGCACTAGGAAACAGACTGAGAAAGCAGAGAAAAAGTGTCTCCTGCAACCCGTTCCCTTGGTGCTAGATGAACGAACGTCTCTCCACTTGCTCAGTTCTGAGAGATAAGTGTGTGTGAAAGCCGTCCTTCACCTAGCTTTTTGGGAACACAAAGTTTCTTTTCAGTTGCAAACTCCATTCCATACATATATATGGGGAGGTACTAGCTCCAACTCGGTTTTACAGTGAAAACTGCAGGAACTTCAAACCGGCACTAGGAAACAGACTGAGAAAGCAGAGAAAAAGTGTCTCCTGCAACCCGTTCCCTTGGTGCTAGATGAACGAACGTCTCTCCACTTGCTCAGTTCTGAGAGATAAGTGTGTGTGAAAGCCGTCCTTCACCTAGCTTTTTGGGAACACAAAGTTTCTTTTCAGTTGCAAACTCCATTCCATACATATATATTTGGAGGTAGAAGCTCCAACTCGGTTTTACAGTGAAAACTGCAGGAACTTCAAACCGGCACTAGGAAACAGACTGAGAAAGCAGAGAAAAAGTGTCTCCTGCAACCCGTTCCCTTGGTGCTAGATGAACGAACGTCTCTCCACTTGCTCAGTTCTGAGAGATAAGTGTGTGTGAAAGCCGTCCTTCACCTAGCTTGTTGGGAACACAAAGTTTCTTTTCAGTTGCAAACTCCATTCCATACATATATATTTGGAGGTAGAAGCTCCAACTCGGTTTTACAGTGAAAACTGCAGGAACTTCAAACCGGCACTAGGAAACAGACTGAGAAAGCAGAGAAAAAGTGTCTCCTGCAACCCGTTCCCTTGGTGCTAGATGAACGAACGTCTCTCCACTTGCTCAGTTCTGAGAGATAAGTGTGTGTGAAAGCCGTCCTTCACCTAGCTTGTTGGGAACACAAAGTTTCTTTTCAGTTGCAAACTCCATTCCATACATATATATGGGGAGGTACTAGCTCCAACTCGGTTTTACAGTGAAAACTGCAGGAACTTCAAACCGGCACTAGGAAACAGACTGAGAAAGCAGAGAAAAAGTGTCTCCTGCAACCCGTTCCCTTGGTGCTAGATGAACGAACGTCTCTCCACTTGCTCAGTTCTGAGAGATAAGTGTGTGTGAAAGCCGTCCTTCACCTAGCTTGTTGGGAACACAAAGTTTCTTTTCAGTTGCAAACTCCATTCCATACATATATATGGGGAGGTACTAGCTCCAACTCGGTTTTACAGTGAAAACTGCAGGAACTTCAAACCGGCCCTAGGAAACAGACTGAGAAAGCAGAGAAAAAGTGTCTCCTGCAACCCGTTCCCTTGGTGCTAGATGAACGAACGTCTCTCCACTTGCTCAGTTCTGAGAGATAAGTGTGTGTGAAAGCCGTCCTTCACCTAGCTTGTTGGGAACACAAAGTTTCTTTTCAGTTGCAAACTCCATTCCATACATATATATTTGGATGTAGAAACTCCAACTCGGTTTTACAGTGAAAACTGCAGGAACTTCAAACCGGCACTAGGAAACAGACTGAGAAAGCAGAGAAAAAGTGTCTCCTGCAACCCGTTCCCTTGGTGCTAGATGAACGAACGTCTCTCCACTTGCTCAGTTCTGAGAGATAAGTGTGTGTGAAAGCCGTCCTTCACCTAGCTTGTTGGGAACACAAAGTTTCTTTTCAGTTGCAAACTCCATTCCATACATATATATGGGGAGGTACTAGCTCCAACTCGGTTTTACAGTGAAAACTGCAGGAACTTCAAACCGGCACTAGGAAACAGACTGAGAAAGCAGAGAAAAAGTGTCTCCTGCAACCCGTTCCCTTGGTGCTAGATGAACGAACGTCTCTCCACTTGCTCAGTTCTGAGAGATAAGTGTGTGTGAAAGCCGTCCTTCACCTAGCTTTTTGGGAACACAAAGTTTCTTTTCAGTTGCAAACTCCATTCCATACATATATATTTGGAGGTAGAAGCTCCAACTCGGTTTTACAGTGAAAACTGCAGGAACTTCAAACCGGCACTAGGAAACAGACTGAGAAAGCAGAGAAAAAGTGTCTCCTGCAACCCGTTCCCTTGGTGCTAGATGAACGAACGTCTCTCCACTTGCTCAGTTCTGAGAGATAAGTGTGTGTGAAAGCCGTCCTTCACCTAGCTTGTTGGGAACACAAAGTTTCTTTTCAGTTGCAAACTCCATTCCATACATATATATTTGGAGGTAGAAGCTCCAACTCGGTTTTACAGTGAAAACTGCAGGAACTTCAAACCGGCACTAGGAAACAGACTGAGAAAGCAGAGAAAAAGTGTCTCCTGCAACCCGTTCCCTTGGTGCTAGATGAACGAACGTCTCTCCACTTGCTCAGTTCTGAGAGATAAGTGTGTGTGAAAGCCGTCCTTCACCTAGCTTTTTGGGAACACAAAGTTTCTTTTCAGTTGCAAACTCCATTCCATACATATATATTTGGAGGTAGAAGCTCCAACTCGGTTTTACAGTGAAAACTGCAGGAACTTCAAACCGGCACTAGGAAACAGACTGAGAAAGCAGAGAAAAAGTGTCTCCTGCAACCCGTTCCCTTGGTGCTAGATGAACGAACGTCTCTCCACTTGCTCAGTTCTGAGAGATAAGTGTGTGTGAAAGCCGTCCTTCACCTAGCTTGTTGGGAACACAAAGTTTCTTTTCAGTTGCAAACTCCATTCCATACATATATATTTGGAGGTAGAAGCTCCAACTCGGTTTTACAGTGAAAACTGCAGGAACTTCAAACCGGCACTAGGAAACAGACTGAGAAAGCAGAGAAAAAGTGCCTCCTGCAACCCGTTCCCTTGGTGCTAGATGAACGAACGTCTCTCCACTTGCTCAGTTCTGAGAGATAAGTGTGTGTGAAAGCCGTCCTTCACCTAGCTTTTTGGGAACACAAAGTTTCTTTTCAGTTGCAAACTCCATTCCATACATATATATTTGGAGGTAGAAGCTCCAACTCGGTTTTACAGTGAAAACTGCAGGAACTTCAAACCGGCACTAGGAAACAGACTGAGAAAGCAGAGAAAAAGGGCCTCCTGCAACCCGTTCCCTTGGTGCTAGATGAACGAACGTCTCTCCACTTGCTCAGTTCTGAGAGATAAGTGTGTGTGAAAGCCGTCCTTCACCTAGCTTGTTGGGAACACAAAGTTTCTTTTCAGTTGCAAACTCCATTCCATACATATATATTTGGAGGTAGAAGCTCCAACTCGGTTTTACAGTGAAAACTGCAGGAACTTCAAACCGGCACTAGGAAACAGACTGAGAAAGCAGAGAAAAAGTGTCTCCTGCAACCCGTTCCCTTGGTGCTAGATGAACGAACGTCTCTCCACTTGCTCAGTTCTGAGAGATAAGTGTGTGTGAAAGCCGTCCTTCACCTAGCTTGTTGGGAACACAAAGTTTCTTTTCAGTTGCAAACTCCATTCCATACATATATATGGGGAGGTACTAGCTCCAACTCGTTTTTACAGTGAAAACTGCAGGAACTTCAAACCGGCACTAGGAAACAGACTGAGAAAGCAGAGAAAAAGTGTCTCCTGCAACCCGTTCCCTTGGTGCTAGATGAACGAACGTCTCTCCACTTGCTCAGTTCTGAGAGATAAGTGTGTGTGAAAGCCGTCCTTCACCTAGCTTTTTGGGAACACAAAGTTTCTTTTCAGTTGCAAACTCCATTCCATACATATATATTTGGAGGTAGAAGCTCCAACTCGGTTTTACAGTGAAAACTGCAGGAACTTCAAACCGGCACTAGGAAACAGACTGAGAAAGCAGAGAAAAAGTGTCTCCTGCAACCCGTTCCCTTGGTGCTAGATGAACGAACGTCTCTCCACTTGCTCAGTTCTGAGAGATAAGTGTGTGTGAAAGCCGTCCTTCACCTAGCTTGTTGGGAACACAAAGTTTCTTTTCAGTTGCAAACTCCATTCCATACATATATATGGGGAGGTACTAGCTCCAACTCGTTTTTACAGTGAAAACTGCAGGAACTTCAAACCGGCACTAGGAAACAGACTGAGAAAGCAGAGAAAAAGTGTCTCCTGCAACCCGTTCCCTTGGTGCTAGATGAACGAACGTCTCTCCACTTGCTCAGTTCTGAGAGATAAGTGTGTGTGAAAGCCGTCCTTCACCTAGCTTTTTGGGAACACAAAGTTTCTTTTCAGTTGCAAACTCCATTCCATACATATATATGGGGAGGTACTAGCTCCAACTCGGTTTTACAGTGAAAACTGCAGGAACTTCAAACCGGCACTAGGAAACAGACTGAGAAAGCAGAGAAAAAGTGTCTCCTGCAACCCGTTCCCTTGGTGCTAGATGAACGAACGTCTCTCCACTTGCTCAGTTCTGAGAGATAAGTGGGTGTGAAAGCCGTCCTTCACCTAGCTTGTTGGGAACACAAAGTTTCTTTTCAGTTGCAAACTCCATTCCATACATATATATTTGGAGGTAGAAGCTCCAACTCGGTTTTACAGTGAAAACTGCAGGAACTTCAAACCGGCACTAGGAAACAGACTGAGAAAGCAGAGAAAAAGTGTCTCCTGCAACCCGTTCCCTTGGTGCTAGATGAACGAACGTCTCTCCACTTGCTCAGTTCTGAGAGATAAGTGTGTGTGAAAGCCGTCCTTCACCTAGCTTGTTGGGAACACAAAGTTTCTTTTCAGTTGCAAACTCCATTCCATACATATATATGGGGAGGTACTAGCTCCAAATCGGTTTTACAGTGAAAACTGCAGGAACTTCAAACCGGCACTAGGAAACAGACTGAGAAAGCAGAGAAAAAGTGTCTCCTGCAACCCGTTCCCTTGGTGCTAGATGAACGAACGTCTCTCCACTTGCTCAGTTCTGAGAGATAAGTGTGTGTGAAAGCCGTCCTTCACCTAGCTTTTTGGGAACACAAAGTTTCTTTTCAGTTGCAAACTCCATTCCATACATATATATTTGGAGGTAGAAGCTCCAACTCGGTTTTACAGTGAAAACTGCAGGAACTTCAAACCGGCCCTAGGAAACAGACTGAGAAAGCAGAGAAAAAGTGCCTCCTGCAACCCGTTCCCTTGGTGCTAGATGAACGAACGTCTCTCCACTTGCTCAGTTCTGAGAGATAAGTGTGTGTGAAAGCCGTCCTTCACCTAGCTTGTTGGGAACACAAAGTTTCTTTTCAGTTGCAAACTCCATTCCATACATATATATGGGGAGGTACTAGCTCCAACTCGGTTTTACAGTGAAAACTGCAGGAACTTCAAACCGGCACTAGGAAACAGACTGAGAAAGCAGAGAAAAAGTGTCTCCTGCAACCCGTTCCCTTGGTGCTAGATGAACGAACGTCTCTCCACTTGCTCAGTTCTGAGAGATAAGTGTGTGTGAAAGCCGTCCTTCACCTAGCTTTTTGGGAACACAAAGTTTCTTTTCAGTTGCAAACTCCATTCCATACATATATATGGGGAGGTACTAGCTCCAACTCGGTTTTACAGTGAAAACTGCAGGAACTTCAAACCGGCACTAGGAAACAGACTGAGAAAGCAGAGAAAAAGTGTCTCCTGCAACCCGTTCCCTTGGTGCTAGATGAACGAACGTCTCTCCACTTGCTCAGTTCTGAGAGATAAGTGTGTGTGAAAGCCGTCCTTCACCTAGCTTTTTGGGAACACAAAGTTTCTTTTCAGTTGCAAACTCCATTCCATACATATATATTTGGAGGTAGAAGCTCCAACTCGGTTTTACAGTGAAAACTGCAGGAACTTCAAACCGGCACTAGGAAACAGACTGAGAAAGCAGAGAAAAAGTGTCTCCTGCAACACGTTCCCTTGGTGCTAGATGAACGAACGTCTCTCCACTTGCTCAGTTCTGAGAGATAAGTGTGTGTGAAAGCCGTCCTTCACCTAGCTTGTTGGGAACACAAAGTTTCTTTTCAGTTGCAAACTCCATTCCATACATATATATTTGGAGGTAGAAGCTCCAACTCGGTTTTACAGTGAAAACTGCAGGAACTTCAAACCGGCACTAGGAAACAGACTGAGAAAGCAGAGAAAAAGTGTCTCCTGCAACCCGTTCCCTTGGTGCTAGATGAACGAACGTCTCTCCACTTGCTCAGTTCTGAGAGATAAGTGTGTGTGAAAGCCGTCCTTCACCTAGCTTGTTGGGAACACAAAGTTTCTTTTCAGTTGCAAACTCCATTCCATACATATATATGGGGAGGTACTAGCTCCAACTCGGTTTTACAGTGAAAACTGCAGGAACTTCAAACCGGCACTAGGAAACAGACTGAGAAAGCAGAGAAAATGGGCCTCCTGCAACCCGTTCCCTTGGTGCTAGATGAACGAACGTCTCTCCACTTGCTCAGTTCTGAGAGATAAGTGTGTGTGAAAGCCGTCCTTCACCTAGCTTGTTGGGAACACAAAGTTTCTTTTCAGTTGCAAACTCCATTCCATACATATATATGGGGAGGTAGAAGCTCCAACTCGGTTTTACAGTGAAAACTGCAGGAACTTCAAACCGGCACTAGGAAACAGACTGAGAAAGCAGAGAAAAAGTGTCTCCTGCAACCCGTTCCCTTGGTGCTAGATGAACGAACGTCTCTCCACTTGCTCAGTTCTGAGAGATAAGTGTGTGTGAAAGCCGTCCTTCACCTAGCTTGTTGGGAACACAAAGTTTCTTTTCAGTTGCAAACTCCATTCCATACATATATATTTGGAGGTAGAAGCTCCAACTCGTTTTTACAGTGAAAACTGCAGGAACTTCAAACCGGCACTAGGAAACAGACTGAGAAAGCAGAGAAAAAGTGTCTCCTGCAACCCGTTCCCTTGGTGCTAGATGAACGAACGTCTCTCCACTTGCTCAGTTCTGAGAGATAAGTGTGTGTGAAAGCCGTCCTTCACCTAGCTTGTTGGGAACACAAAGTTTCTTTTCAGTTGCAAACTCCATTCCATACATATATATTTGGAGGTAGAAGCTCCAACTCGGTTTTACAGTGAAAACTGCAGGAACTTCAAACCGGCACTAGGAAACAGACTGAGAAAGCAGAGAAAATGTGCCTCCTGCAACCCGTTCCCTTGGTGCTAGATGAACGAACGTCTCTCCACTTGCTCAGTTCTGAGAGATAAGTGTGTGTGAAAGCCGTCCTTCACCTAGCTTGTTGGGAACACAAAGTTTCTTTTCAGTTGCAAACTCCATTCCATACATATATATTTGGAGGTAGAAGCTCCAACTCGGTTTTACAGTGAAAACTGCAGGAACTTCAAACCGGCACTAGGAAACAGACTGAGAAAGCAGAGAAAAAGTGTCTCCTGCAACCCGTTCCCTTGGTGCTAGATGAACGAACGTCTCTCCACTTGCTCAGTTCTGAGAGATAAGTGTGTGTGAAAGCCGTCCTTCACCTAGCTTTTTGGGAACACAAAGTTTCTTTTCAGTTGCAAACTCCATTCCATACATATATATTTGGAGGTACTAGCTCCAACTCGGTTTTACAGTGAAAACTGCAGGAACTTCAAACCGGCACTAGGAAACAGACTGAGAAAGCAGAGAAAAAGTGTCTCCTGCAACCCGTTCCCTTGGTGCTAGATGAACGAACGTCTCTCCACTTGCTCAGTTCTGAGAGATAAGTGGGTGTGAAAGCCGTCCTTCACCTAGCTTGTTGGGAACACAAAGTTTCTTTTCAGTTGCAAACTCCATTCCATACATATATATTTGGAGGTAGAAGCTCCAACTCGGTTTTACAGTGAAAACTGCAGGAACTTCAAACCGGCACTAGGAAACAGACTGAGAAAGCAGAGAAAAAGTGCCTCCTGCAACCCGTTCCCTTGGTGCTAGATGAACGAACGTCTCTCCACTTGCTCAGTTCTGAGAGATAAGTGTGTGTGAAAGCCGTCCTTCACCTAGCTTGTTGGGAACACAAAGTTTCTTTTCAGTTGCAAACTCCATTCCATACATATATATGGGGAGGTACTAGCTCCAACTCGGTTTTACAGTGAAAACTGCAGGAACTTCAAACCGGCACTAGGAAACAGACTGAGAAAGCAGAGAAAAAGTGTCTCCTGCAACCCGTTCCCTTGGTGCTAGATGAACGAACGTCTCTCCACTTGCTCAGTTCTGAGAGATAAGTGTGTGTGAAAGCCGTCCTTCACCTAGCTTGTTGGGAACACAAAGTTTCTTTTCAGTTGCAAACTCCATTCCATACATATATATTTGGATGTAGAAACTCCAACTCGGTTTTACAGTGAAAACTGCAGGAACTTCAAACCGGCACTAGGAAACAGACTGAGAAAGCAGAGAAAAAGTGCCTCCTGCAACCCGTTCCCTTGGTGCTAGATGAACGAACGTCTCTCCACTTGCTCAGTTCTGAGAGATAAGTGTGTGTGAAAGCCGTCCTTCACCTAGCTTGTTGGGAACACAAAGTTTCTTTTCAGTTGCAAACTCCATTCCATACATATATATGGGGAGGTACTAGCTCCAACTCGGTTTTACAGTGAAAACTGCAGGAACTTCAAACCGGCACTAGGAAACAGACTGAGAAAGCAGAGAAAAAGTGTCTCCTGCAACCCGTTCCCTTGGTGCTAGATGAACGAACGTCTCTCCACTTGCTCAGTTCTGAGAGATAAGTGTGTGTGAAAGCCGTCCTTCACCTAGCTTTTTGGGAACACAAAGTTTCTTTTCAGTTGCAAACTCCATTCCATACATATATATGGGGAGGTACTAGCTCCAACTCGGTTTTACAGTGAAAACTGCAGGAACTTCAAACCGGCACTAGGAAACAGACTGAGAAAGCAGAGAAAAAGTGTCTCCTGCAACCCGTTCCCTTGGTGCTAGATGAACGAACGTCTCTCCACTTGCTCAGTTCTGAGAGATAAGTGTGTGTGAAAGCCGTCCTTCACCTAGCTTGTTGGGAACACAAAGTTTCTTTTCAGTTGCAAACTCCATTCCATACATATATATTTGGAGGTAGAAGCTCCAACTCGGTTTTACAGTGAAAACTGCAGGAACTTCAAACCGGCACTAGGAAACAGACTGAGAAAGCAGAGAAAAAGTGTCTCCTGCAACCCGTTCCCTTGGTGCTAGATGAACGAACGTCTCTCCACTTGCTCAGTTCTGAGAGATAAGTGTGTGTGAAAGCCGTCCTTCACCTAGCTTTTTGGGAACACAAAGTTTCTTTTCAGTTGCAAACTCCATTCCATACATATATATTTGGAGGTAGAAGCTCCAACTCGGTTTTACAGTGAAAACTGCAGGAACTTCAAACCGGCACTAGGAAACAGACTGAGAAAGCAGAGAAAAAGTGCCTCCTGCAACCCGTTCCCTTGGTGCTAGATGAACGAACGTCTCTCCACTTGCTCAGTTCTGAGAGATAAGTGTGTGTGAAAGCCGTCCTTCACCTAGCTTGTTGGGAACACAAAGTTTCTTTTCAGTTGCAAACTCCATTCCATACATATATATGGGGAGGTACTAGCTCCAACTCGGTTTTACAGTGAAAACTGCAGGAACTTCAAACCGGCACTAGGAAACAGACTGAGAAAGCAGAGAAAAAGTGTCTCCTGCAACCCGTTCCCTTGGTGCTAGATGAACGAACGTCTCTCCACTTGCTCAGTTCTGAGAGATAAGTGTGTGTGAAAGCCGTCCTTCACCTAGCTTTTTGGGAACACAAAGTTTCTTTTCAGTTGCAAACTCCATTCCATACATATATATGGGGAGGTACTAGCTCCAACTCGGTTTTACAGTGAAAACTGCAGGAACTTCAAACCGGCACTAGGAAACAGACTGAGAAAGCAGAGAAAAAGTGTCTCCTGCAACCCGTTCCCTTGGTGCTAGATGAACGAACGTCTCTCCACTTGCTCAGTTCTGAGAGATAAGTGTGTGTGAAAGCCGTCCTTCACCTAGCTTTTTGGGAACACAAAGTTTCTTTTCAGTTGCAAACTCCATTCCATACATATATATTTGGAGGTAGAAGCTCCAACTCGGTTTTACAGTGAAA
Organism: Camelus bactrianus; assembly: GCF_048773025.1. NCBI lineage: Eukaryota > Metazoa > Chordata > Mammalia > Artiodactyla > Camelidae > Camelus > Camelus bactrianus. The sequence goes on along the minus strand of NW_027413947.1, from coordinate 196,194 downwards.
ACTGCAGGAACTTCAAACCGGCACTAGGAAACAGACTGAGAAAGCAGAGAAAAAGTGTCTCCTGCAACCCGTTCCCTTGGTGCTAGATGAACGAACGTCTCTCCACTTGCTCAGTTCTGAGAGATAAGTGTGTGTGAAAGCCGTCCTTCACCTAGCTTGTTGGGAACACAAAGTTTCTTTTCAGTTGCAAACTCCATTCCATACATATATATTTGGAGGTAGAAGCTCCAACTCGGTTTTACAGTGAAAACTGCAGGAACTTCAAACCGGCACTAGGAAACAGACTGAGAAAGCAGAGAAAAAGTGTCTCCTGCAACCCGTTCCCTTGGTGCTAGATGAACGAACGTCTCTCCACTTGCTCAGTTCTGAGAGATAAGTGTGTGTGAAAGCCGTCCTTCACCTAGCTTTTTGGGAACACAAAGTTTCTTTTCAGTTGCAAACTCCATTCCATACATATATATGGGGAGGTACTAGCTCCAACTCGGTTTTACAGTGAAAACTGCAGGAACTTCAAACCGGCACTAGGAAACAGACTGAGAAAGCAGAGAAAAAGTGTCTCCTGCAACCCGTTCCCTTGGTGCTAGATGAACGAACGTCTCTCCACTTGCTCAGTTCTGAGAGATAAGTGTGTGTGAAAGCCGTCCTTCACCTAGCTTGTTGGGAACACAAAGTTTCTTTTCAGTTGCAAACTCCATTCCATACATATATATTTGGAGGTAGAAGCTCCAACTCGGTTTTACAGTGAAAACTGCAGGAACTTCAAACCGGCACTAGGAAACAGACTGAGAAAGCAGAGAAAAAGTGCCTCCTGCAACCCGTTCCCTTGGTGCTAGATGAACGAACGTCTCTCCACTTGCTCAGTTCTGAGAGATAAGTGTGTGTGAAAGCCGTCCTTCACCTAGCTTGTTGGGAACACAAAGTTTCTTTTCAGTTGCAAACTCCATTCCATACATATATATTTGGAGGTAGAAGCTCCAACTCGGTTTTACAGTGAAAACTGCAGGAACTTCAAACCGGCACTAGGAAACAGACTGAGAAAGCAGAGAAAAAGTGCCTCCTGCAACCCGTTCCCTTGGTGCTAGATGAACGAACGTCTCTCCACTTGCTCAGTTCTGAGAGATAAGTGTGTGTGAAAGCCGTCCTTCACCTAGCTTTTTGGGAACACAAAGTTTCTTTTCAGTTGCAAACTCCATTCCATACATATATATTTGGAGGTAGAAGCTCCAACTCGGTTTTACAGTGAAAACTGCAGGAACTTCAAACCGGCACTAGGAAACAGACTGAGAAAGCAGAGAAAATGGGCCTCCTGCAACCCGTTCCCTTGGTGCTAGATGAACGAACGTCTCTCCACTTGCTCAGTTCTGAGAGATAAGTGTGTGTGAAAGCCGTCCTTCACCTAGCTTGTTGGGAACACAAAGTTTCTTTTCAGTTGCAAACTCCATTCCATACATATATATTTGGAGGTAGAAGCTCCAACTCGGTTTTACAGTGAAAACTGCAGGAACTTCAAACCGGCACTAGGAAACAGACTGAGAAAGCAGAGAAAAAGTGTCTCCTGCAACCCGTTCCCTTGGTGCTAGATGAACGAACGTCTCTCCACTTGCTCAGTTCTGAGAGATAAGTGTGTGTGAAAGCCGTCCTTCACCTAGCTTGTTGGGAACACAAAGTTTCTTTTCAGTTGCAAACTCCATTCCATACATATATATTTGGAGGTAGAAGCTCCAACTCGTTTTTACAGTGAAAACTGCAGGAACTTCAAACCGGCACTAGGAAACAGACTGAGAAAGCAGAGAAAAAGTGTCTCCTGCAACCCGTTCCCTTGGTGCTAGATGAACGAACGTCTCTCCACTTGCTCAGTTCTGAGAGATAAGTGTGTGTGAAAGCCGTCCTTCACCTAGCTTTTTGGGAACACAAAGTTTCTTTTCAGTTGCAAACTCCATTCCATACATATATATTTGGAGGTAGAAGCTCCAACTCGGTTTTACAGTGAAAACTGCAGGAACTTCAAACCGGCACTAGGAAACAGACTGAGAAAGCAGAGAAAATGTGCCTCCTGCAACCCGTTCCCTTGGTGCTAGATGAACGAACGTCTCTCCACTTGCTCAGTTCTGAGAGATAAGTGTGTGTGAAAGCCGTCCTTCACCTAGCTTGTTGGGAACACAAAGTTTCTTTTCAGTTGCAAACTCCATTCCATACATATATATTTGGAGGTAGAAGCTCCAACTCGGTTTTACAGTGAAAACTGCAGGAACTTCAAACCGGCACTAGGAAACAGACTGAGAAAGCAGAGAAAAAGTGTCTCCTGCAACCCGTTCCCTTGGTGCTAGATGAACGAACGTCTCTCCACTTGCTCAGTTCTGAGAGATAAGTGTGTGTGAAAGCCGTCCTTCACCTAGCTTTTTGGGAACACAAAGTTTCTTTTCAGTTGCAAACTCCATTCCATACATATATATGGGGAGGTACTAGCTCCAACTCGGTTTTACAGTGAAAACTGCAGGAACTTCAAACCGGCACTAGGAAACAGACTGAGAAAGCAGAGAAAAAGTGTCTCCTGCAACCCGTTCCCTTGGTGCTAGATGAACGAACGTCTCTCCACTTGCTCAGTTCTGAGAGATAAGTGTGTGTGAAAGCCGTCCTTCACCTAGCTTGTTGGGAACACAAAGTTTCTTTTCAGTTGCAAACTCCATTCCATACATATATATGGGGAGGTACTAGCTCCAACTCGGTTTTACAGTGAAAACTGCAGGAACTTCAAACCGGCACTAGGAAACAGACTGAGAAAGCAGAGAAAAAGTGTCTCCTGCAACCCGTTCCCTTGGTGCTAGATGAACGAACGTCTCTCCACTTGCTCAGTTCTGAGAGATAAGTGTGTGTGAAAGCCGTCCTTCACCTAGCTTGTTGGGAACACAAAGTTTCTTTTCAGTTGCAAACTCCATTCCATACATATATATTTGGATGTAGAAACTCCAACTCGGTTTTACAGTGAAAACTGCAGGAACTTCAAACCGGCACTAGGAAACAGACTGAGAAAGCAGAGAAAAAGTGTCTCCTGCAACCCGTTCCCTTGGTGCTAGATGAACGAACGTCTCTCCACTTGCTCAGTTCTGAGAGATAAGTGTGTGTGAAAGCCGTCCTTCACCTAGCTTTTTGGGAACACAAAGTTTCTTTTCAGTTGCAAACTCCATTCCATACATATATATGGGGAGGTACTAGCTCCAACTCGGTTTTACAGTGAAAACTGCAGGAACTTCAAACCGGCACTAGGAAACAGACTGAGAAAGCAGAGAAAAAGTGTCTCCTGCAACCCGTTCCCTTGGTGCTAGATGAACGAACGTCTCTCCACTTGCTCAGTTCTGAGAGATAAGTGTGTGTGAAAGCCGTCCTTCACCTAGCTTTTTGGGAACACAAAGTTTCTTTTCAGTTGCAAACTCCATTCCATACATATATATTTGGAGGTAGAAGCTCCAACTCGGTTTTACAGTGAAAACTGCAGGAACTTCAAACCGGCACTAGGAAACAGACTGAGAAAGCAGAGAAAAAGTGTCTCCTGCAACCCGTTCCCTTGGTGCTAGATGAACGAACGTCTCTCCACTTGCTCAGTTCTGAGAGATAAGTGTGTGTGAAAGCCGTCCTTCACCTAGCTTTTTGGGAACACAAAGTTTCTTTTCAGTTGCAAACTCCATTCCATACATATATATTTGGAGGTAGAAGCTCCAACTCGGTTTTACAGTGAAAACTGCAGGAACTTCAAACCGGCACTAGGAAACAGACTGAGAAAGCAGAGAAAAAGTGTCTCCTGCAACCCGTTCCCTTGGTGCTAGATGAACGAACGTCTCTCCACTTGCTCAGTTCTGAGAGATAAGTGTGTGTGAAAGCCGTCCTTCACCTAGCTTTTTGGGAACACAAAGTTTCTTTTCAGTTGCAAACTCCATTCCATACATATATATTTGGAGGTAGAAGCTCCAACTCGGTTTTACAGTGAAAACTGCAGGAACTTCAAACCGGCACTAGGAAACAGACTGAGAAAGCAGAGAAAAAGTGTCTCCTGCAACCCGTTCCCTTGGTGCTAGATGAACGAACGTCTCTCCACTTGCTCAGTTCTGAGAGATAAGTGTGTGTGAAAGCCGTCCTTCACCTAGCTTGTTGGGAACACAAAGTTTCTTTTCAGTTGCAAACTCCATTCCATACATATATATTTGGAGGTAGAAGCTCCAACTCGGTTTTACAGTGAAAACTGCAGGAACTTCAAACCGGCACTAGGAAACAGACTGAGAAAGCAGAGAAAAAGTGTCTCCTGCAACCCGTTCCCTTGGTGCTAGATGAACGAACGTCTCTCCACTTGCTCAGTTCTGAGAGATAAGTGTGTGTGAAAGCCGTCCTTCACCTAGCTTGTTGGGAACACAAAGTTTCTTTTCAGTTGCAAACTCCATTCCATACATATATATGGGGAGGTACTAGCTCCAACTCGGTTTTACAGTGAAAACTGCAGGAACTTCAAACCGGCACTAGGAAACAGACTGAGAAAGCAGAGAAAAAGTGTCTCCTGCAACCCGTTCCCTTGGTGCTAGATGAACGAACGTCTCTCCACTTGCTCAGTTCTGAGAGATAAGTGTGTGTGAAAGCCGTCCTTCACCTAGCTTGTTGGGAACACAAAGTTTCTTTTCAGTTGCAAACTCCATTCCATACATATATATTTGGATGTAGAAACTCCAACTCGGTTTTACAGTGAAAACTGCAGGAACTTCAAACCGGCACTAGGAAACAGACTGAGAAAGCAGAGAAAAAGTGTCTCCTGCAACCCGTTCCCTTGGTGCTAGATGAACGAACGTCTCTCCACTTGCTCAGTTCTGAGAGATAAGTGTGTGTGAAAGCCGTCCTTCACCTAGCTTTTTGGGAACACAAAGTTTCTTTTCAGTTGCAAACTCCATTCCATACATATATATGGGGAGGTACTAGCTCCAACTCGGTTTTACAGTGAAAACTGCAGGAACTTCAAACCGGCACTAGGAAACAGACTGAGAAAGCAGAGAAAAAGTGTCTCCTGCAACCCGTTCCCTTGGTGCTAGATGAACGAACGTCTCTCCACTTGCTCAGTTCTGAGAGATAAGTGTGTGTGAAAGCCGTCCTTCACCTAGCTTTTTGGGAACACAAAGTTTCTTTTCAGTTGCAAACTCCATTCCATACATATATATGGGGAGGTACTAGCTCCAACTCGGTTTTACAGTGAAAACTGCAGGAACTTCAAACCGGCACTAGGAAACAGACTGAGAAAGCAGAGAAAAAGTGTCTCCTGCAACCCGTTCCCTTGGTGCTAGATGAACGAACGTCTCTCCACTTGCTCAGTTCTGAGAGATAAGTGTGTGTGAAAGCCGTCCTTCACCTAGCTTTTTGGGAACACAAAGTTTCTTTTCAGTTGCAAACTCCATTCCATACATATATATTTGGAGGTAGAAGCTCCAACTCGGTTTTACAGTGAAAACTGCAGGAACTTCAAACCGGCACTAGGAAACAGACTGAGAAAGCAGAGAAAAAGTGCCTCCTGCAACCCGTTCCCTTGGTGCTAGATGAACGAACGTCTCTCCACTTGCTCAGTTCTGAGAGATAAGTGTGTGTGAAAGCCGTCCTTCACCTAGCTTGTTGGGAACACAAAGTTTCTTTTCAGTTGCAAACTCCATTCCATACATATATATTTGGAGGTAGAAGCTCCAACTCGGTTTTACAGTGAAAACTGCAGGAACTTCAAACCGGCACTAGGAAACAGACTGAGAAAGCAGAGAAAAAGTGTCTCCTGCAACCCGTTCCCTTGGTGCTAGATGAACGAACGTCTCTCCACTTGCTCAGTTCTGAGAGATAAGTGTGTGTGAAAGCCGTCCTTCACCTAGCTTTTTGGGAACACAAAGTTTCTTTTCAGTTGCAAACTCCATTCCATACATATATATTTGGAGGTAGAAGCTCCAACTCGGTTTTACAGTGAAAACTGCAGGAACTTCAAACCGGCACTAGGAAACAGACTGAGAAAGCAGAGAAAATGGGCCTCCTGCAACCCGTTCCCTTGGTGCTAGATGAACGAACGTCTCTCCACTTGCTCAGTTCTGAGAGATAAGTGTGTGTGAAAGCCGTCCTTCACCTAGCTTGTTGGGAACACAAAGTTTCTTTTCAGTTGCAAACTCCATTCCATACATATATATTTGGAGGTAGAAGCTCCAACTCGGTTTTACAGTGAAAACTGCAGGAACTTCAAACCGGCACTAGGAAACAGACTGAGAAAGCAGAGAAAAAGTGTCTCCTGCAACCCGTTCCCTTGGTGCTAGATGAACGAACGTCTCTCCACTTGCTCAGTTCTGAGAGATAAGTGTGTGTGAAAGCCGTCCTTCACCTAGCTTGTTGGGAACACAAAGTTTCTTTTCAGTTGCAAACTCCATTCCATACATATATATTTGGAGGTAGAAGCTCCAACTCGTTTTTACAGTGAAAACTGCAGGAACTTCAAACCGGCACTAGGAAACAGACTGAGAAAGCAGAGAAAAAGTGTCTCCTGCAACCCGTTCCCTTGGTGCTAGATGAACGAACGTCTCTCCACTTGCTCAGTTCTGAGAGATAAGTGTGTGTGAAAGCCGTCCTTCACCTAGCTTTTTGGGAACACAAAGTTTCTTTTCAGTTGCAAACTCCATTCCATACATATATATTTGGAGGTAGAAGCTCCAACTCGGTTTTACAGTGAAAACTGCAGGAACTTCAAACCGGCACTAGGAAACAGACTGAGAAAGCAGAGAAAATGTGCCTCCTGCAACCCGTTCCCTTGGTGCTAGATGAACGAACGTCTCTCCACTTGCTCAGTTCTGAGAGATAAGTGTGTGTGAAAGCCGTCCTTCACCTAGCTTGTTGGGAACACAAAGTTTCTTTTCAGTTGCAAACTCCATTCCATACATATATATTTGGAGGTAGAAGCTCCAACTCGGTTTTACAGTGAAAACTGCAGGAACTTCAAACCGGCACTAGGAAACAGACTGAGAAAGCAGAGAAAAAGTGTCTCCTGCAACCCGTTCCCTTGGTGCTAGATGAACGAACGTCTCTCCACTTGCTCAGTTCTGAGAGATAAGTGTGTGTGAAAGCCGTCCTTCACCTAGCTTTTTGGGAACACAAAGTTTCTTTTCAGTTGCAAACTCCATTCCATACATATATATGGGGAGGTACTAGCTCCAACTCGGTTTTACAGTGAAAACTGCAGGAACTTCAAACCGGCACTAGGAAACAGACTGAGAAAGCAGAGAAAAAGTGTCTCCTGCAACCCGTTCCCTTGGTGCTAGATGAACGAACGTCTCTCCACTTGCTCAGTTCTGAGAGATAAGTGTGTGTGAAAGCCGTCCTTCACCTAGCTTGTTGGGAACACAAAGTTTCTTTTCAGTTGCAAACTCCATTCCATACATATATATGGGGAGGTACTAGCTCCAACTCGGTTTTACAGTGAAAACTGCAGGAACTTCAAACCGGCACTAGGAAACAGACTGAGAAAGCAGAGAAAAAGTGTCTCCTGCAACCCGTTCCCTTGGTGCTAGATGAACGAACGTCTCTCCACTTGCTCAGTTCTGAGAGATAAGTGTGTGTGAAAGCCGTCCTTCACCTAGCTTGTTGGGAACACAAAGTTTCTTTTCAGTTGCAAACTCCATTCCATACATATATATTTGGATGTAGAAACTCCAACTCGGTTTTACAGTGAAAACTGCAGGAACTTCAAACCGGCACTAGGAAACAGACTGAGAAAGCAGAGAAAAAGTGTCTCCTGCAAACTGTTCCCTTGGTGCTAGATGAACGAACGTCTCTCCACTTGCTCAGTTCTGAGAGATAAGTGTGTGTGAAAGCCGTCCTTCACCTAGCTTGTTGGGAACACAAAGTTTCTTTTCAGTTGCAAACTCCATTCCATACATATATATGGGGAGGTACTAGCTCCAACTCGGTTTTACAGTGGAAACTGCAGGAACTTCAAACCGGCACTAGGAAACAGTCTGAGAAAGCAGAGAAAAAGTGTCTCCTGCAACCCGTTCCCTTGGTGCTAGATGAACGAACGTCTCTCCACTTGCTCAGTTCTGAGAGATAAGTGTGTGTGAAAGCCGTCCTTCACCTAGCTTGTTGGGAACACAAAGTTTCTTTTCAGTTGCAAACTCCATTCCATACATATATATTTGGAGGTAGAAGCTCCAACTCGGTTTTACAGTGAAAACTGCAGGAACTTCAAACCGGCACTAGGAAACAGACTGAGAAAGCAGAGAAAAAGTGTCTCCTGCAACCCGTTCCCTTGGTGCTAGATGAACGAACGTCTCTCCACTTGCTCAGTTCTGAGAGATAAGTGTGTGTGAAAGCCGTCCTTCACCTAGCTTTTTGGGAACACAAAGTTTCTTTTCAGTTGCAAACTCCATTCCATACATATATATTTGGAGGTAGAAGCTCCAACTCGATTTTACAGTGAAAACTGCAGGAACTTCAAACCGGCACTAGGAAACAGACTGAGAAAGCAGAGAAAATGTGCCTCCTGCAACCCGTTCCCTTGGTGCTAGATGAACGAACGTCTCTCCACTTGCTCAGTTCTGAGAGATAAGTGTGTGTGAAAGCCGTCCTTCACCTAGCTTGTTGGGAACACAAAGTTTCTTTTCAGTTGCAAACTCCATTCCATACATATATATTTGGAGGTAGAAGCTCCAACTCGGTTTTACAGTGAAAACTGCAGGAACTTCAAACCGGCACTAGGAAACAGACTGAGAAAGCAGAGAAAAAGTGTCTCCTGCAACCCGTTCCCTTGGTGCTAGATGAACGAACGTCTCTCCACTTGCTCAGTTCTGAGAGATAAGTGTGTGTGAAAGCCGTCCTTCACCTAGCTTTTTGGGAACACAAAGTTTCTTTTCAGTTGCAAACTCCATTCCATACATATATATGGGGAGGTACTAGCTCCAACTCGGTTTTACAGTGAAAACTGCAGGAACTTCAAACCGGCACTAGGAAACAGACTGAGAAAGCAGAGAAAAAGTGTCTCCTGCAACCCGTTCCCTTGGTGCTAGATGAACGAACGTCTCTCCACTTGCTCAGTTCTGAGAGATAAGTGTGTGTGAAAGCCGTCCTTCACCTAGCTTGTTGGGAACACAAAGTTTCTTTTCAGTTGCAAACTCCATTCCATACATATATATGGGGAGGTACTAGCTCCAACTCGGTTTTACAGTGAAAACTGCAGGAACTTTAAACCGGCACTAGGAAACAGACTGAGAAAGCAGAGAAAAAGTGTCTCCTGCAACCCGTTCCCTTGGTGCTAGATGAACGAACGTCTCTCCACTTGCTCAGTTCTGAGAGATAAGTGTGTGTGAAAGCCGTCCTTCACCTAGCTTGTTGGGAACACAAAGTTTCTTTTCAGTTGCAAACTCCATTCCATACATATATATTTGGAGGTAGAAGCTCCAACTAGGTTTTACAGTGAAAACTGCAGGAACGTCAAACCGGCACTAGGAAACAGACTGAGAAAGCAGAGAAAAAGTGTCTCCTGCAACCCGTTCCCTTGGTGCTAGATGAACGAACGTCTCTCCACTTGCTCAGTTCTGAGAGATAAGTGTGTGTGAAAGCCGTCCTTCACCTAGCTTTTTGGGAACACAAAGTTTCTTTTCAGTTGCAAACTCCATTCCATACATATATATGGGGAGGTACTAGCTCCAACTCGGTTTTACAGTGAAAACTGCAGGAACTTCAAACCGGCACTAGGAAACAGACTGAGAAAGCAGAGAAAAAGTGTCTCCTGCAACCCGTTCCCTTGGTGCTAGATGAACGAACGTCTATCCACTTGCTCAGTTCTGAGAGATAAGTGTGTGTGAAAGCCGTCCTTCACCTAGCTTTTTGGGAACACAAAGTTTCTTTTCAGTTGCAAACTCCATTCCATACATATATATGGGGAGGTACTAGCTCCAACTCGGTTTTACAGTGAAAACTGCAGGAACTTCAAACCGGCACTAGGAAACAGACTGAGAAAACAGAGAAAAAGTGTCTCCTGCAACCCGTTCCCTTGGTGCTAGATGAACGAACGTCTCTCCACTTGCTCAGTTCTGAGAGATAAGTGTGTGTGAAAGCCGTCCTTCACCTAGCTTTTTGGGAACACAAAGTTTCTTTTCAGTTGCAAACACCATTCCATACATATATATGGGGATGTACAAGCTCCAACTCCGTTTTACAGTGAAAACTGCAGGAACTTCAAACCGGCACTAGGAAACAGACTGAGAAAGCAGAGAAAAAGTGTCTCCTGCAACCCGTTCCCTTGGTGCTAGATGAACGAACGTCTCTCCACTTGCTCAGTTCTGAGAGATAAGTGTGTGTGAAAGCCGTCCTTCACCTAGCTTGTTGGGAACACAAAGTTTCTTTTCAGTTGCAAACTCCATTCCATACATATATATGGGGAGGTACTAGCTCCAACTCGGTTTTACAGTGAAAACTGCAGGAACTTCAAACCGGCACTAGGAAACAGACTGAGAAAGCAGAGAAAAAGTGTCTCCTGCAACCCGTTCCCTTGGTGCTAGATGAACGAACGTCTCTCCACTTGCTCAGTTCTGAGAGATAAGTGTGTGTGAAAGCCGTCCTTCACCTAGCTTGTTGGGAACACAAAGTTTCTTTTCAGTTGCAAACTCCATTCCATACATATATATTTGGAGGTAGAAGCTCCAACTCGGTTTTACAGTGAAAACTGCAGGAACTTCAAACCGGCACTAGGAAACAGACTGAGAAAGCAGAGAAAAAGTGTCTCCTGCAACCCGTTCCCTTGGTGCTAGATGAACGAACGTCTCTCCACTTGCTCAGTTCTGAGAGATAAGTGTGTGTGAAAGCCGTCCTTCACCTAGCTTTTTGGGGACACAAAGTTTCTTTTCAGTTGCAAACTCCATTCCATACATATATATGGGGAGGTTCTAGCTCCAACTCGGTTTTACAGTGAAAACTGCAGGAACTTCAAACCGGCACTAGGAAACAGACTGAGAAAGCAGAGAAAAAGTGTCTCCTGCAACCCGTTCCCTTGGTGCTAGATGAACGAACGTCTCTCCACTTGCTCAGTTCCGAGAGATAAGTGTGTGTGAAAGCCGTCCTTCACCTAGCTTTTTGGGAACACAAAGTTTCTTTTCAGTTGCAAACTCCATTCCATACATATATATGGGGAGGTACTAGCTCCAACTCGGTTTTACAGTGAAAACTGCAGGAACTTCAAACCGGCACTAGGAAACAGACTGAGAAAGCAGAGAAAAAGTGTCTCCTGCAACCCGTTCCCTTGGTGCTAGATGAACGAACGTCTCTCCACTTGCTCAGTTCTGAGAGATAAGTGTGTGTGAAAGCCGTCCTTCACCTAGCTTTTTGGGAACACAAAGTTTCTTTTCAGTTGCAAACACCATTCCATACATATATATGGGGATGTACAAGCTCCAACTCCGTTTTACAGTGAAAACTGCAGGAACTTCAAACCGGCACTAGGAAACAGACTGAGAAAGCAGAGAAAAAGTGTCTCCTGCAACCCGTTCCCTTGGTGCTAGATGAACGAACGTCTCTCCACTTGCTCAGTTCTGAGAGATAAGTGTGTGTGAAAGCCGTCCTTCACCTAGCTTGTTGGGAACACAAAGTTTCTTTTCAGTTGCAAACTCCATTCCATACATATATATGGGGAGGTACTAGCTCCAACTCGGTTTTACAGTGAAAACTGCAGGAACTTCAAACCGGCACTAGGAAACAGACTGAGAAAGCAGAGAAAAAGTGTCTCCTGCAACCCGTTCCCTTGGTGCTAGATGAACGAACGTCTCTCCACTTGCTCAGTTCTGAGAGATAAGTGTGTGTGAAAGCCGTCCTTCACCTAGCTTGTTGGGAACACAAAGTTTCTTTTCAGTTGCAAACTCCATTCCATACATATATATTTGGAGGTAGAAGCTCCAACTCGGTTTTACAGTGAAAACTGCAGGAACTTCAAACCGGCACTAGGAAACAGACTGAGAAAGCAGAGAAAAAGTGTCTCCTGCAACCCGTTCCCTTGGTGCTAGATGAACGAACGTCTCTCCACTTGCTCAGTTCTGAGAGATAAGTGTGTGTGAAAGCCGTCCTTCACCTAGCTTTTTGGGGACACAAAGTTTCTTTTCAGTTGCAAACTCCATTCCATACATATATATGGGGAGGTTCTAGCTCCAACTCGGTTTTACAGTGAAAACTGCAGGAACTTCAAACCGGCACTAGGAAACAGACTGAGAAAGCAGAGAAAAAGTGTCTCCTGCAACCCGTTCCCTTGGTGCTAGATGAACGAACGTCTCTCCACTTGCTCAGTTCCGAGAGATAAGTGTGTGTGAAAGCCGTCCTTCACCTAGCTTTTTGGGAACACAAAGTTTCTTTTCAGTTGCAAACTCCATTCCATACATATATATGGGGAGGTACTAGCTCCAACTCGGTTTTACAGTGAAAACTGCAGGAACTTCAAACCGGCACTAGGAAACAGACTGAGAAAGCAGAGAAAAAGTGTCTCCTGCAACCCGTTCCTTTGGTGCTAGATGAACGAACGTCTCTCCACTTGCTCAGTTCTGAGAGATAAGTGTGTGTGAAAGCCGTCCTTCACCTAGCTTTTTGGGAACACAAAGTTTCTTTTCAGTTGCAAACCACATTCCATACATATATATGGGGATGTACAAGCTCCAACTCGGTTTTACAGTGAAAACTGCAGGAACTTCAAACCGGCACTAGGAAACAGACTGAGAAAGCAGAGAAAAAGTGTCACCTGCAACCCGTTCCCTTGGTGCTAGATGAACGAACGTCTCTCCACTTGCTCAGTTCTGAGAGATAAGTGTGTGTGAAAGCCGTCCTTCACCTAGCTTGTTGGGAACACAAAGTTTCTTTTCAGTTGCAAACTCCATTCCATACATATATATGGGGAGGTACTAGCTCCAACTCGGTTTTACAGTGAAAACTGCAGGAACTTCAAACCGGCACTAGGAAACAGACTGAGAAAGCAGAGAAAAAGTGTCTCCTGCAATCCGTTCCCTTGGTGCTAGATGAACGAACGTCTCTCCACTTGCTCAGTTCTGAGAGATAAGTGTGTGTGAAAGCCGTCCTTCACCTAGCTTGTTGGGAACACAAAGTTTCTTTTCAGTTGCAAACTCCATTCCATACATATATATTTGGAGGTAGAAGCTCCAACTCGGTTTTACAGTGAAAACTGCAGGAACTTCAAACCGGCACTAGGAAACAGACTGAGAAAGCAGAGAAAAAGTGTCTCCTGCAACCCGTTCCCTTGGTGCTAGATGAACGAACGTCTCTCCACTTGCTCAGTTCTGAGAGATAAGTGTGTGTGAAAGCCGTCCTTCACCTAGCTTTTTGGGAACACAAAGTTTCTTTTCAGTTGCAAACTCCATTCCATACATATATATGGGGAGGTACTAGCTCCAACTCGGTTTTACAGTGAAAACTGCAGGAACTTCAAACCGGCACTAGGAAACAGACTGAGAAAGCAGAGAAAAAGTGTCTCCTGCAACCCGTTCCCTTGGTGCTAGATGAACGAACGTCTCTCCACTTGCTCAGTTCTGAGAGATAAGTGTGTGTGAAAGCCGTCCTTCACCTAGCTTTTTGGGAACACAAAGTTTCTTTTCAGTTGCAAACTCCATTCCATACATATATATGGGGAGGTACTAGCTCCAACTCGGTTTTACAGTGAAAACTGCAGGAACTTCAAACCGGCACTAGGAAACAGACTGAGAAAACAGAGAAAAAGTGTCTCCTGCAACCCGTTCCCTTGGTGCTAGATGAACGAACGTCTCTCCACTTGCTCAGTTCTGAGAGATAAGTGTGTGTGAAAGCCGTCCTTCACCTAGCTTTTTGGGAACACAAAGTTTCTTTTCAGTTGCAAACACCATTCCATACATATATATGGGGATGTACAAGCTCCAACTCCGTTTTACAGTGAAAACTGCAGGAACTTCAAACCGGCACTAGGAAACAGACTGAGAAAACAGAGAAAAAGTGTCTCCTGCAACCCGTTCCCTTGGTGCTAGATGAACGAACGTCTCTCCACTTGCTCAGTTCTGAGAGATAAGTGTGTGTGAAAGCCGTCGTTCACCTAGCTTGTTGGGAACACAAAGTTTCTTTTCAGTTGCAAACTCCATTCCATACATATATATGGGGAGGTACTAGCTCCAACTCGGTTTTACAGTGAAAACTGCAGGAACTTCAAACCGGCACTAGGAAACAGACTGAGAAAGCAGAGAAAAAGTGTCTCCTGCAACCCGTTCCCTTGGTGCTAGATGAACGAACGTCTCTCCACTTGCTCAGTTCTGAGAGATAAGTGTGTGTGAAAGCCGTCCTTCACCTAGCTTGTTGGGAACACAAAGTTTCTTTTCAGTTGCAAACTCCATTCCATACATATATATTTGGAGGTAGAAGCTCCAACTCGGTTTTACAGTGAAAACTGCAGGAACTTCAAACCGGCACTAGGAAACAGACTGAGAAAGCAGAGAAAAAGTGTCTCCTGCAACCCGTTCCCTTGGTGCTAGATGAACGAACGTCTCTCCACTTGCTCAGTTCTGAGAGATAAGTGTGTGTGAAAGCCGTCCTTCACCTAGCTTTTTGGGAACACAAAGTTTCTTTTCAGTTGCAAACTCCATTCCATACATATATATGGGGAGGTACTAGCTCCAACTCGGTTTTACAGTGAAAACTGCAGGAACTTCAAACCGGCACTAGGAAACAGACTGAGAAAGCAGAGAAAAAGTGTCTCCTGCAACCCGTTCCCTAGGTGCTAGATGAACGAACGTCTCTCCACTTGCTCAGTTCTGAGAGATAAGTGTGTGTGAAAGCCGTCCTTCACCTAGCTTTTTGGGAACACAAAGTTTCTTTTCAGTTGCAAACTCCATTCCATACATATATATGGGGAGGTACTAGCTCCAACTCGGTTTTACAGTGAAAACTGCAGGAACTTCAAACCGGCACTAGGAAACAGACTGAGAAAGCAGAGAAAAAGTGTCTCCTGCAACCCGTTCCCTTGGTGCTAGATGAACGAACGTCTCTCCACTTGCTCAGTTCTGAGAGATAAGTGTGTGTGAAAGCCGTCCTTCACCTAGCTTGTTGGGAACACAAAGTTTCTTTTCAGTTGCAAACTCCATTCCATACATATATATTTGGAGGTAGAAGCTCCAACTCGGTTTTACAGTGAAAACTGCAGGAACTTCAAACCGGCACTAGGAAACAGACTGAGAAAGCAGAGAAAAAGTGTCTCCTGCAACCCGTTCCCTTGGTGCTAGATGAACGAACGTCTCTCCACTTGCTCAGTTCTGAGAGATAAGTGTGTGTGAAAGCCGTCCTTCACCTAGCTTTTTGGGAACACAAAGTTTCTTTTCAGTTGCAAACTCCATTCCATACATATATATGGGGAGGTACTAGCTCCAACTCGGTTTTACAGTGAAAACTGCAGGAACTTCAAACCGGCACTAGGAAACAGACTGAGAAAGCAGAGAAAAAGTGTCTCCTGCAACCCGTTCCCTTGGTGCTAGATGAACGAACGTCTCTCCACTTGCTCAGTTCTGAGAGATAAGTGTGTGTGAAAGCCGTCCTTCACCTAGCTTGTTGGGAACACAAAGTTTCTTTTCAGTTGCAAACTCCATTCCATACATATATATGGGGAGGTACTAGCTCCAACTCGGTTTTACAGTGAAAACTGCAGGAACTTCAAACCGGCACTAGGAAACAGACTGAGAAAGCAGAGAAAAAGTGTCTCCTGCAACCCGTTCCCTTGGTGCTAGATGAACGAACGTCTCTCCACTTGCTCAGTTCTGAGAGATAAGTGTGTGTGAAAGCCGTCCTTCACCTAGCTTGTTGGGAACACAAAGTTTCTTTTCAGTTGCAAACTCCATTCCATACATATATATTTGGAGGTAGAAGCTCCAACTCGGTTTTACAGTGAAAACTGCAGGAACTTCAAACCGGCACTAGGAAACAGACTGAGAAAGCAGAGAAAAAGTGTCTCCTGCAACCCGTTCCCTTGGTGCTAGATGAACGAACGTCTCTCCACTTGCTCAGTTCTGAGAGATAAGTGTGTGTGAAAGCCGTCCTTCACCTAGCTTTTTGGGGACACAAAGTTTCTTTTCAGTTGCAAACTCCATTCCATACATATATATGGGGAGGTTCTAGCTCCAACTCGGTTTTACAGTGAAAACTGCAGGAACTTCAAACCGGCACTAGGAAACAGACTGAGAAAGCAGAGAAAAAGTGTCTCCTGCAACCCGTTCCCTTGGTGCTAGATGAACGAACGTCTCTCCACTTGCTCAGTTCTGAGAGATAAGTGTGTGTGAAAGCCGTCCTTCACCTAGCTTTTTGGGAACACAAAGTTTCTTTTCAGTTGCAAACTCCATTCCATACATATATATGGGGAGGTACTAGCTCCAACTCGGTTTTACAGTGAAAACTGCAGGAACTTCAAACCGGCACTAGGAAACAGACTGAGAAAGCAGAGAAAAAGTGTCTCCTGCAACCCGTTCCTTTGGTGCTAGATGAACGAACGTCTCTCCACTTGCTCAGTTCTGAGAGATAAGTGTGTGTGAAAGCCGTCCTTCACCTAGCTTTTTGGGAACACAAAGTTTCTTTTCAGTTGCAAACCACATTCCATACATATATATGGGGATGTACAAGCTCCAACTCGGTTTTACAGTGAAAACTGCAGGAACTTCAAACCGGCACTAGGAAACAGACTGAGAAAGCAGAGAAAAAGTGTCACTTGCAACCCGTTCCCTTGGTGCTAGATGAACGAACGTCTCTCCACTTGCTCAGTTCTGAGAGATAAGTGTGTGTGAAAGCCGTCCTTCACCTAGCTTGTTGGGAACACAAAGTTTCTATTCAGTTGCAAACTCCATTCCATACATATATATGGGGAGGTACTAGCTCCAACTCGGTTTTACAGTGAAAACTGCAGGAACTTCAAACCGGCACTAGGAAACAGACTGAGAAAGCAGAGAAAAAGTGTCTCCTGCAATCCGTTCCCTTGGTGCTAGATGAACGAACGTCTCTCCACTTGCTCAGTTCTGAGAGATAAGTGTGTGTGAAAGCCGTCCTTCACCTAGCTTGTTGGGAACACAAAGTTTCTTTTCAGTTGCAAACTCCATTCCATACATATATATTTGGAGGTAGAAGCTCCAACTCGGTTTTACAGTGAAAACTGCAGGAACTTCAAACCGGCAGTAGGAAACAGACTGAGAAAGCAGAGAAAAAGTGTCTCCTGCAACCCGTTCCCTTGGTGCTAGATGAACGAACGTCTCTCCACTTGCTCAGTTCTGAGAGATAAGTGTGTGTGAAAGCCGTCCTTCACCTAGCTTGTTGGGAACACAAAGTTTCTTTTCAGTTGCAAACTCCATTCCATACATATATATGGGGAGGTACTAGCTCCAACTCGGTTTTACAGTGAAAACTGCAGGAACTTCAAACCGGCACTAGGAAACAGACTGAGAAAGCAGAGAAAAAGTGTCTCCTGCAACCCGTTCCCTTGGTGCTAGATGAACGAACGTCTCTCCACTTGCTCAGTTCTGAGAGATAAGTGTGTGTGAAAGCCGTCCTTCACCTAGCTTTTTGGGAACACAAAGTTTCTTTTCAGTTGCAAACTCCATTCCATACATATATATGGGGAGGTACTAGCTCCAACTCGGTTTTACAGTGAAAACTGCAGGAACTTCAAACCGGCACTAGGAAACAGACTGAGAAAACAGAGAAAAAGTGTCTCCTGCAACCCGTTCCCTTGGTGCTAGATGAACGAACGTCTCTCCACTTGCTCAGTTCTGAGAGATAAGTGTGTGTGAAAGCCGTCCTTCACCTAGCTTTTTGGGAACACAAAGTTTCTTTTCAGTTGCAAACACCATTCCATACATATATATGGGGATGTACAAGCTCCAACTCCGTTTTACAGTGAAAACTGCAGGAACTTCAAACCGGCACTAGGAAACAGACTGAGAAAACAGAGAAAAAGTGTCTCCTGCAACCCGTTCCCTTGGTGCTAGATGAACGAACGTCTCTCCACTTGCTCAGTTCTGAGAGATAAGTGTGTGTGAAAGCCGTCCTTCACCTAGCTTGTTGGGAACACAAAGTTTCTTTTCAGTTGCAAACTCCATTCCATACATATATATGGGGAGGTACTAGCTCCAACTCGGTTTTACAGTGAAAACTGCAGGAACTTCAAACCGGCACTAGGAAACAGACTGAGAAAGCAGAGAAAAAGTGTCTCCTGCAACCCGTTCCCTTGGTGCTAGATGAACGAACGTCTCTCCACTTGCTCAGTTCTGAGAGATAAGTGTGTGTGAAAGCCGTCCTTCACCTAGCTTGTTGGGAACACAAAGTTTCTTTTCAGTTGCAAACTCCATTCCATACATATATATGGGGAGGTACTAGCTCCAAATCGGTTTTACAGTGAAAACTGCAGGAACTTCAAACCGGCACTAGGAAACAGTCTGAGAAAATAGAGAAAAAGTGTCTCCTGCAACCCGTTCCCTTGGTGCTAGATGAACGAACGTCTCTCCACTTGCTCAGTTCTGAGAGATAAGTGTGTGTGAAAGCCGTCCTTCACCTAGCTTTTTGGGAACACAAAGTTTCTTTTCAGTTGCAAACACCATTCCATACATATATATGGGGATGTACAAGCTCCAACTCCGTTTTACAGTGAAAACTGCAGGAACTTCAAACCGGCACTAGGAAACAGACTGAGAAAGCAGAGAAAAAGTGTCTCCTGCAACCCGTTCCCTTGGTGCTAGATGAACGAACGTCTCTCCACTTGCTCAGTTCTGAGAGATAAGTGTGTGTGAAAGCCGTCCTTCACCTAGCTTGTTGGGAACACAAAGTTTCTTTTCAGTTGCAAACTCCATTCCATACATATATATGGGGAGGTACTAGCTCCAACTCGGTTTGACAGTGAAAACTGCAGGAACTTCAAACCGGCACTAGGAAACAGACTGAGAAAGCAGAGAAAAAGTGTCTCCTGCAACCCGTTCCCTTGGTGCTAGATGAACGAACGTCTCTCCACTTGCTCAGTTCTGAGAGATAAGTGTGTGTGAAAGCCATCCTTCACCTAGCTTGTTGGGAACACAAAGTTTCTTTTCAGTTGCAAACTCCATTCCATACATATATATTTGGAGGTAGAAGCTCCAACTCGGTTTTACAGTGAAAACTGCAGGAACTTCAAACCGGCACTAGGAAACAGACTGAGAAAGCAGAGAAAAAGTGTCTCCTGCAACCCGTTCCCTTGGTGCTAGATGAACGAACGTCTCTCCACTTGCTCAGTTCTGAGAGATAAGTGTGTGTGAAAGCCGTCCTTCACCTAGCTTTTTGGGAACACAAAGTTTCTTTTCAGTTGCAAACTCCATTCCATACATATATATGGGGAGGTACTAGCTCCAACTCGGTTTAACAGTGAAAACTGCAGGAACTTCAAACCGGCACTAGGAAACAGACTGAGAAAGCAGAGAAAAAGTGTCTCCTGCAACCCGTTCCCTTGGTGCTAGATGAACGAACGTCTCTCCACTTGCTCAGTTCTGAGAGATAAGTGTGTGTGAAAGCCGTCCTTCACCTAGCTTTTTGGGAACACAAAGTTTCTTTTCAGTTGCAAACTCCATTCCATACATATATATGGGGAGGTACTAGCTCCAACTCGGTTTTACAGTGAAAACTGCAGGAACTTCAAACCGGCACTAGGAAACAGACTGAGAAAGCAGAGAAAAAGTGTCTCCTGCAACCCGTTCCCTTGGTGCTAGATGAACGAACGTCTCTCCACTTGCTCAGTTCTGAGAGATAAGTGTGTGTGAAAGCCGTCCTTCACCTAGCTTGTTGGGAACACAAAGTTTCTTTTCAGTTGGAAACCCCATTCCATACATATATATGGGGATGTACAAGCTCCAACTCGGTTTTACAGTGAAAACTGCAGGAACTTCAAACCGGCACTAGGAAACAGACTGAGAAAGCAGAGAAAAAGTGTCTCCTGCAACCCGTTCCCTAGGTGCTAGATGAACGAACGTCTCTCCACTTGCTCAGTTCTGAGAGATAAGTGTGTGTGAAAGCCGTCCTTCACCTAGCTTTTTGGGAACACAAAGTTTCTTTTCAGTTGCAAACTCCATTCCATACATATATATGGGGAGGTACTAGCTCCAACTCGGTTTTACAGTGAAAACTGCAGGAACTTCAAACCGGCACTAGGAAACAGACTGAGAAAGCAGAGAAAAAGTGTCTCCTGCAACCCGTTCCCTAGGTGCTAGATGAACGAACGTCTCTCCACTTGCTCAGTTCTGAGAGATAAGTGTGTGTGAAAGCCGTCCTTCACCTAGCTTTTTGGGAACACAAAGTTTCTTTTCAGTTGCAAACTCCATTCCATACATATATATGGGGAGGTACTAGCTCCAACTCGGTTTTACAGTGAAAACTGCAGGAACTTCAAACCGGCACTAGGAAACAGACTGAGAAAGCAGAGTAAAAGTGTCTCCTGCAACCCGTTCCCTTGGTGCTAGATGAACGAACGTCTCTCCACTTGCTCAGTTCTGAGAGATAAGTGTGTGTGAAAGCCGTCCTTCACCTAGCTTGTTGGGAACACAAAGTTTCTTTTCAGTTGCAAACTCCATTCCATACATATATATTTGGAGGTAGAAGCTCCAACTCGGTTTTACAGTGAAAACTGCAGGAACTTCAAACCGGCACTAGGAAACAGACTGAGAAAGCAGAGAAAAAGTGTCTCCTGCAACCCGTTCCCTTGGTGCTAGATGAACGAACGTCTCTCCACTTGCTCAGTTCTGAGAGATAAGTGTGTGTGAAAGCCGTCCTTCACCTAGCTTTTTGGGAACACAAAGTTTCTTTTCAGTTGCAAACTCCATTCCATACATATATATGGGGAGGTACTAGCTCCAACTCGGTTTTACAGTGAAAACTGCAGGAACTTCAAACCGGCACTAGGAAACAGACTGAGAAAGCAGAGAAAAAGTGTCTCCTGCAACCCGTTCCCTTGGTGCTAGATGAACGAACGTCTCTCCACTTGCTCAGTTCTGAGAGATAAGTGTGTGTGAAAGCCGTCCTTCACCTAGCTTTTTGGGAACACAAAGTTTCTTTTCAGTTGCAAACTCCATTCCATACATATATATGGGGAGGTACTAGCTCCAACTCGGTTTTACAGTGAAAACTGCAGGAACTTCAAACCGGCACTAGGAAACAGACTGAGAAAACAGAGAAAAAGTGTCTCCTGCAACCCGTTCCCTTGGTGCTAGATGAAAGAACGTCTCTCCACTTGCTCAGTTCTGAGAGATAAGTGTGTGTGAAAGCCGTCCTTCACCTAGCTTTTTGGGAACACAAAGTTTCTTTTCAGTTGCAAACACCATTCCATACATATATATGGGGATGTACAAGCTCCAACTCCGTTTTACAGTGAAAACTGCAGGAACTTCAAACCGGCACTAGGAAACAGACTGAGAAAGCAGAGAAAAAGTGTCTCCTGCAACCCGTTCCCTTGGTGCTAGATGAACGAACGTCTCTCCACTTGCTCAGTTCTGAGAGATAAGTGTGTGTGAAAGCCGTCCTTCACCTAGCTTGTTGGGAACACAAAGTTTCTTTTCAGTTGCAAACTCCATTCCATACATATATATGGGGAGGTACTAGCTCCAACTCGGTTTTACAGTGAAAACTGCAGGAACTTCAAACCGGCACTAGGAAACAGACTGAGAAAGCAGAGAAAAAGTGTCTCCTGCAACCCGTTCCCTTGGTGCTAGATGAACGAACGTCTCTCCACTTGCTCAGTTCTGAGAGATAAGTGTGTGTGAAAGCCGTCCTTCACCTAGCTTGTTGGGAACACAAAGTTTCTTTTCAGTTGCAAACTCCATTCCATACATATATATTTGGAGGTAGAAGCTCCAACTCGGTTTTACAGTGAAAACTGCAGGAACTTCAAACCGGCACTAGGAAACAGACTGAGAAAGCAGAGAAAAAGTGTCTCCTGCAACCCGTTCCCTTGGTGCTAGATGAACGAACGTCTCTCCACTTGCTCAGTTCTGAGAGATAAGTGTGTGTGAAAGCCGTACTTCACCTAGCTTTTTGGGAACACAAAGTTTCTTTTCAGTTGCAAACTCCATTCCATACATATATATGGGGAGGTACTAGCTCCAACTCGGTTTTACAGTGAAAACTGCAGGAACTTCAAACCGGCACTAGGAAACAGACTGAGAAAGCAGAGAAAAAGTGTCTCCTGCAACCCGTTCCCTTGGTGCTAGATGAACGAACGTCTCTCCACTTGCTCAGTTCTGAGAGATAAGTGTGTGTGAAAGCCGTCCTTCACCTAGCTTTTTGGGAACACAAAGTTTCTTTTCAGTTGCAAACTCCATTCCATACATATATATGGGGAGGTACTAGCTCCAACTCGGTTTTACAGTGAAAACTGCAGGAACTTCAAACCGGCACTAGGAAACAGACTGAGAAAGCAGAGAAAAAGTGTCTCCTGCAACCCGTTCCCTTGGTGCTAGATGAACGAACGTCTCTCCACTTGCTCAGTTCTGAGAGATAAGTGTGTGTGAAAGCCGTCCTTCACCTAGCTTTTTGGGAACACAAAGTTTCTTTTCAGTTGCAAACCCCATTCCATACATATATATGGGGATGTACAAGCTCCAACTCGGTTTTACAGTGAAAACTGCAGGAACTTCAAACCGGCACTAGGAAACAGACTGAGAAAGCAGAGAAAAAGTGTCACCTGCAACCCGTTCCATTGGTGCTAGATGAACGAACGTCTCTCCACTTGCTCAGTTCTGAGAGATAAGTGTGTGTGAAAGCCGTCCTTCACCTAGCTTGTTGGGAACACAAAGTTTCTTTTCAGTTGCAAACTCCATTCCATACATATATATGGGGAGGTACTAGCTCCAACTCGGTTTTACAGTGAAAACTGCAGGAACTTCAAACCGGCACTAGGAAACAGACTGAGAAAGCAGAGAAAAAGTGTCTCCTGCAACCCGTTCCCTTGGTGCTAGATGAACGAACGTCTCTCCACTTGCTCAGTTCTGAGAGATAAGTGTGTGTGAAAGCCGTCCTTCACCTAGCTTTTTGGGAACACAAAGTTTCTTTTCAGTTGCAAACTCCATTCCATACATATATATTTGGAGGTAGAAGCTCCAACTCGGTTTTACAGTGAAAACTGCAGGAACTTCAAACCGGCACTAGGAAACAGACTGAGAAAGCAGAGAAAAAGTGTCTCCTGCAACCCGTTCCCTTGGTGCTAGATGAACGAACGTCTCTCCACTTGCTCAGTTCTGAGAGATAAGTGTGTGTGAAAGCCGTCCTTCACCTAGCTTGTTGGGAACACAAAGTTTCTTTTCAGTTGCAAACTCCATTCCATACATATATATGGGGAGGTACTAGCTCCAACTCGGTTTTACAGTGAAAACTGCAGGAACTTCAAACCGGCACTAGGAAACAGACTGAGAAAGCAGAGAAAAAGTGTCTCCTGCAACCCGTTCCCTTGGTGCTAGATGAACGAACGTCTCTCCACTTGCTCAGTTCTGAGAGATAATTGTGTGTGAAAGCCGTCCTTCACCTAGCTTTTTGGGAACACAAAGTTTCTTTTCAGTTGCAAACCACATTCCATACATATATATGGGGATGTACAAGCTCCAACTCGGTTTTACAGTGAAAACTGCAGGAACTTCAAACCGGCACTAGGAAACAGACTGAGAAAGCAGAGAAAAAGTGTCACCTGCAACCCGTTCCCTTGGTGCTAGATGAACGAACGTCTCTCCACTTGCTCAGTTCTGAGAGATAAGTGTGTGTGAAAGCCGTCCTTCACCTAGCTTGTTGGGAACACAAAGTTTCTATTCAGTTGCAAACTCCATTCCATACATATATATGGGGAGGTACTAGCTCCAACTCGGTTTTACAGTGAAAACTGCAGGAACTTCAAACCGGCACTAGGAAACAGACTGAGAAAGCAGAGAAAAAGTGTCTCCTGCAATCCGTTCCCTTGGTGCTAGATGAACGAACGTCTCTCCACTTGCTCAGTTCTGAGAGATAAGTGTGTGTGAAAGCCGTCCTTCACCTAGCTTGTTGGGAACACAAAGTTTCTTTTCAGTTGCAAACTCCATTCCATACATATATATTTGGAGGTAGAAGCTCCAACTCGGTTTTACAGTGAAAACTGCAGGAACTTCAAACCGGCAGTAGGAAACAGACTGAGAAAGCAGAGAAAAAGTGTCTCCTGCAACCCGTTCCCTTGGTGCTAGATGAACGAACGTCTCTCCACTTGCTCAGTTCTGAGAGATAAGTGTGTGTGAAAGCCGTCCTTCACCTAGCTTGTTGGGAACACAAAGTTTCTTTTCAGTTGCAAACTCCATTCCATACATATATATGGGGAGGTACTAGCTCCAACTCGGTTTTACAGTGAAAACTGCAGGAACTTCAAACCGGCACTAGGAAACAGACTGAGAAAGCAGAGAAAAAGTGTCTCCTGCAACCCGTTCCCTTGGTGCTAGATGAACGAACGTCTCTCCACTTGCTCAGTTCTGAGAGATAAGTGTGTGTGAAAGCCGTCCTTCACCTAGCTTTTTGGGAACACAAAGTTTCTTTTCAGTTGCAAACTCCATTCCATACATATATATGGGGAGGTACTAGCTCCAACTCGGTTTTACAGTGAAAACTGCAGGAACTTCAAACCGGCACTAGGAAACAGACTGAGAAAACAGAGAAAAAGTGTCTCCTGCAACCCGTTCCCTTGGTGCTAGATGAACGAACGTCTCTCCACTTGCTCAGTTCTGAGAGATAAGTGTGTGTGAAAGCCGTCCTTCACCTAGCTTTTTGGGAACACAAAGTTTCTTTTCAGTTGCAAACACCATTCCATACATATATATGGGGATGTACAAGCTCCAACTCCGTTTTACAGTGAAAACTGCAGGAACTTCAAACCGGCACTAGGAAACAGACTGAGAAAACAGAGAAAAAGTGTCTCCTGCAACCCGTTCCCTTGGTGCTAGATGAACGAACGTCTCTCCACTTGCTCAGTTCTGAGAGATAAGTGTGTGTGAAAGCCGTCCTTCACCTAGCTTGTTGGGAACACAAAGTTTCTTTTCAGTTGCAAACTCCATTCCATACATATATATGGGGAGGTACTAGCTCCAACTCGGTTTTACAGTGAAAACTGCAGGAACTTCAAACCGGCACTAGGAAACAGACTGAGAAAGCAGAGAAAAAGTGTCTCCTGCAACCCGTTCCCTTGGTGCTAGATGAACGAACGTCTCTCCACTTGCTCAGTTCTGAGAGATAAGTGTGTGTGAAAGCCGTCCTTCACCTAGCTTGTTGGGAACACAAAGTTTCTTTTCAGTTGCAAACTCCATTCCATACATATATATGGGGAGGTACTAGCTCCAACTCGGTTTTACAGTGAAAACTGCAGGAACTTCAAACCGGCACTAGGAAACAGTCTGAGAAAATAGAGAAAAAGTGTCTCCTGCAACCCGTTCCCTTGGTGCTAGATGAACGAACGTCTCTCCACTTGCTCAGTTCTGAGAGATAAGTGTGTGTGAAAGCCGTCCTTCACCTAGCTTTTTGGGAACACAAAGTTTCTTTTCAGTTGCAAACACCATTCCATACATATATATGGGGATGTACAAGCTCCAACTCCGTTTTACAGTGAAAACTGCAGGAACTTCAAACCGGCACTAGGAAACAGACTGAGAAAGCAGAGAAAAAGTGTCTCCTGCAACCCGTTCCCTTGGTGCTAGATGAACGAACGTCTCTCCACTTGCTCAGTTCTGAGAGATAAGTGTGTGTGAAAGCCGTCCTTCACCTAGCTTGTTGGGAACACAAAGTTTCTTTTCAGTTGCAAACTCCATTCCATACATATATATGGGGAGGTACTAGCTCCAACTCGGTTTGACAGTGAAAACTGCAGGAACTTCAAACCGGCACTAGGAAACAGACTGAGAAAGCAGAGAAAAAGTGTCTCCTGCAACCCGTTCCCTTGGTGCTAGATGAACGAACGTCTCTCCACTTGCTCAGTTCTGAGAGATAAGTGTGTGTGAAAGCCATCCTTCACCTAGCTTGTTGGGAACACAAAGTTTCTTTTCAGTTGCAAACTCCATTCCATACATATATATTTGGAGGTAGAAGCTCCAACTCGGTTTTACAGTGAAAACTGCAGGAACTTCAAACCGGCACTAGGAAACAGACTGAGAAAGCAGAGAAAAAGTGTCTCCTGCAACCCGTTCCCTTGGTGCTAGATGAACGAACGTCTCTCCACTTGCTCAGTTCTGAGAGATAAGTGTGTGTGAAAGCCGACCTTCACCTAGCTTTTTGGGAACACAAAGTTTCTTTTCAGTTGCAAACTCCATTCCATACATATATATGGGGAGGTACTAGCTCCAACTCGGTTTTACAGTGAAAACTGCAGGAACTTCAAACCGGCACTAGGAAACAGACTGAGGAAGCAGAGAAAAAGTGTCTCCTGCAACCCGTTCCCTTGGTGCTAGATGAACGAACGTCTCTCCACTTGCTCAGTTCTGAGAGATAAGTGTGTGTGAAAGCCGTCCTTCACCTAGCTTTTTGGGAACACAAAGTTTCTTTTCAGTTGCAAACTCCATTCCATACATATATATGGGGAGGTACTAGCTCCAACTCGGTTTTACAGTGAAAACTGCAGGAACTTCAAACCGGCACTAGGAAACAGACTGAGAAAACAGAGAAAAAGTGTCTCCTGCAACCCGTTCCCTTGGTGCTAGATGAAAGAACGTCTCTCCACTTGCTCAGTTCTGAGAGATAAGTGTGTGTGAAAGCCGTCCTTCACCTAGCTTTTTGGGAACACAAAGTTTCTTTTCAGTTGCAAACACCATTCCATACATATATATGGGGATGTACAAGCTCCAACTCCGTTTTACAGTGAAAACTGCAGGAACTTCAAACCGGCACTAGGAAACAGACTGAGAAAGCAGAGAAAAAGTGTCTCCTGCAACCCGTTCCCTTGGTGCTAGATGAACGAACGTCTCTCCACTTGCTCAGTTCTGAGAGATAAGTGTGTGTGAAAGCCGTCCTTCACCTAGCTTGTTGGGAACACAAAGTTTCTTTTCAGTTGCAAACTCCATTCCATACATATATATGGGGAGGTACTAGCTCCAACTCGGTTTTACAGTGAAAACTGCAGGAACTTCAAACCGGCACTAGGAAACAGACTGAGAAAGCAGAGAAAAAGTGTCTCCTGCAACCCGTTCCCTTGGTGCTAGATGAACGAACGTCTCTCCACTTGCTCAGTTCTGAGAGATAAGTGTGTGTGAAAGCCGTCCTTCACCTAGCTTGTTGGGAACACAAAGTTTCTTTTCAGTTGCAAACTCCATTCCATACATATATATGGGGATGTACAAGCTCCAACTCCGTTTTACAGTGAAAACTGCAGGAACTTCAAACCGGCACTAGGAAACAGACTGAGAAAGCAGAGAAAAAGTGTCTCCTGCAACCCGTTCCCTTGGTGCTAGATGAACGAACGTCTCTCCACTTGCTCAGTTCTGAGAGATAAGTGTGTGTGAAAGCCGTCCTTCACCTAGCTTGTTGGGAACACAAAGTTTCTTTTCAGTTGCAAACTCCATTCCATACATATATATGGGGAGGTACTAGCTCCAACTCGGTTTTACAGTGAAAACTGCAGGAACTTCAAACCGGCACTAGGAAACAGACTGAGAAAGCAGAGAAAAAGTGTCTCCTGCAACCCGTTCCCTTGGTGCTAGATGAAAGAACGTCTCTCCACTTGCTCAGTTCTGAGAGATAAGTGTGTGTGAAAGCCGTCCTTCACCTAGCTTTTTGGGAACACAAAGTTTCTTTTCAGTTGCAAACACCATTCCATACATATATATGGGGATGTACAAGCTCCAACTCCGTTTTACAGTGAAAACTGCAGGAACTTCAAACCGGCACTAGGAAACAGACTGAGAAAGCAGAGAAAAAGTGTCTCCTGCAACCCGTTCCCTAGGTGCTAGATGAACGAACGTCTCTCCACTTGCTCAGTTCTGAGAGATAAGTGTGTGTGAAAGCCGTCCTTCACCTAGCTTTTTGGGAACACAAAGTTTCTTTTCAGTTGCAAACTCCATTCCATACATATATATGGGGAGGTACTAGCT
Source organism: Camelus bactrianus (assembly GCF_048773025.1). Taxonomy (NCBI): domain Eukaryota; kingdom Metazoa; phylum Chordata; class Mammalia; order Artiodactyla; family Camelidae; genus Camelus; species Camelus bactrianus. The sequence goes on along the minus strand of NW_027413947.1, from coordinate 168,079 downwards.
CCAACTCGGTTTTACAGTGAAAACTGCAGGAACTTCAAACCGGCACTAGGAAACAGACTGAGAAAGCAGAGAAAAAGTGTCTCCTGCAACCCGTTCCCTTGGTGCTAGATGAACGAACGTCTCTCCACTTGCTCAGTTCTGAGAGATAAGTGTGTGTGAAAGCCGTCCTTCACCTAGCTTGTTGGGAACACAAAGTTTCTTTTCAGTTGCAAACCCCATTCCATACATATATATGGGGATGTACAAGCTCCAACTCGGTTTTACAGTGAAAACTGCAGGAACTTCAAACCGGCACTAGGAAACAGACTGAGAAAGCAGAGAAAAAGTGTCTCCTGCAACCCGTTCCCTAGGTGCTAGATGAACGAACGTCTCTCCACTTGCTCAGTTCTGAGAGATAAGTGTGTGTGAAAGCCGTCCTTCACCTAGCTTTTTGGGAACACAAAGTTTCTTTTCAGTTGCAAACTCCATTCCATACATATATATGGGGAGGTACTAGCTCCAACTCGGTTTTACAGTGAAAACTGCAGGAACTTCAAACCGGCACTAGGAAACAGACTGAGAAAGCAGAGAAAAAGTGTCTCCTGCAACCCGTTCCCTAGGTGCTAGATGAACGAACGTCTCTCCACTTGCTCAGTTCTGAGAGATAAGTGTGTGTGAAAGCCGTCCTTCACCTAGCTTGTTGGGAACACAAAGTTTCTTTTCAGTTGCAAACTCCATTCCATACATATATATGGGGAGGTACTAGCTCCAACTCGGTTTTACAGTGAAAACTGCAGGAACTTCAAACCGGCACTAGGAAACAGACTGAGAAAACAGAGAAAAAGTGTCTCCTGCAACCCGTTCCCTTGGTGCTAGATGAAAGAACGTCTCTCCACTTGCTCAGTTCTGAGAGATAAGTGTGTGTGAAAGCCGTCCTTCACCTAGCTTTTTGGGAACACAAAGTTTCTTTTCAGTTGCAAACACCATTCCATACATATATATGGGGATGTACAAGCTCCAACTCCGTTTTACAGTGAAAACTGCAGGAACTTCAAACCGGCACTAGGAAACAGACTGAGAAAGCAGAGAAAAAGTGTCTCCTGCAACCCGTTCCCTTGGTGCTAGATGAACGAACGTCTCTCCACTTGCTCAGTTCTGAGAGATAAGTGTGTGTGAAAGCCGTCCTTCACCTAGCTTGTTGGGAACACAAAGTTTCTTTTCAGTTGCAAACTCCATTCCATACATATATATGGGGAGGTACTAGCTCCAACTCGGTTTTACAGTGAAAACTGCAGGAACTTCAAACCGGCACTAGGAAACAGACTGAGAAAGCAGAGAAAAAGTGTCTCCTGCAACCCGTTCCCTTGGTGCTAGATGAACGAACGTCTCTCCACTTGCTCAGTTCTGAGAGATAAGTGTGTGTGAAAGCCGTCCTTCACCTAGCTTGTTGGGAACACAAAGTTTCTTTTCAGTTGCAAACTCCATTCCATACATATATATTTGGAGGTAGAAGCTCCAACTCGGTTTTACAGTGAAAACTGCAGGAACTTCAAACCGGCACTAGGAAACAGACTGAGAAAGCAGAGAAAAAGTGTCTCCTGCAACCCGTTCCCTTGGTGCTAGATGAACGAACGTCTCTCCACTTGCTCAGTTCTGAGAGATAAGTGTGTGTGAAAGCCGTCCTTCACCTAGCTTTTTGGGAACACAAAGTTTCTTTTCAGTTGCAAACTCCATTCCATACATATATATGGGGAGGTACTAGCTCCAACTCGGTTTTACAGTGAAAACTGCAGGAACTTCAAACCGGCACTAGGAAACAGACTGAGAAAGCAGAGAAAAAGTGTCTCCTGCAACCCGTTCCCTTGGTGCTAGATGAACGAACGTCTCTCCACTTGCTCAGTTCTGAGAGATAAGTGTGTGTGAAAGCCGTCCTTCACCTAGCTTTTTGGGAACACAAAGTTTCTTTTCAGTTGCAAACTCCATTCCATACATATATATGGGGAGGTACTAGCTCCAACTCGGTTTTACAGTGAAAACTGCAGGAACTTCAAACCGGCACTAGGAAACAGACTGAGAAAGCAGAGAAAAAGTGTCTCCTGCAACCCGTTCCCTTGGTGCTAGATGAACGAACGTCTCTCCACTTGCTCAGTTCTGAGAGATAAGTGTGTGTGAAAGCCGTCCTTCACCTAGCTTTTTGGGAACACAAAGTTTCTTTTCAGTTGCAAACCCCATTCCATACATATATATGGGGATATACAAGCTCCAACTCGGTTTTACAGTGAAAACTGCAGGAACTTCAAACCGGCACTAGGAAACAGACTGAGAAAGCAGAGAAAAAGTGTCACCTGCAACCCGTTCCATTGGTGCTAGATGAACGAACGTCTCTCCACTTGCTCAGTTCTGAGAGATAAGTGTGTGTGAAAGCCGTCCTTCACCTAGCTTGTTGGGAACACAAAGTTTCTTTTCAGTTGCAAACTCCATTCCATACATATATATGGGGAGGTACTAGCTCCAACTCGGTTTTACAGTGAAAACTGCAGGAACTTCAAACCGGCACTAGGAAACAGACTGAGAAAGCAGAGAAAAAGTGTCTCCTGCAACCCGTTCCCTTGGTGCTAGATGAACGAACGTCTCTCCACTTGCTCAGTTCTGAGAGATAAGTGTGTGTGAAAGCCGTCCTTCACCTAGCTTGTTGGGAACACAAAGTTTCTTTTCAGTTGCAAACTCCATTCCATACATATATATTTGGAGGTAGAAGCTCCAACTCGGTTTTACAGTGAAAACTGCAGGAACTTCAAACCGGCACTAGGAAACAGACTGAGAAAGCAGAGAAAAAGTGTCTCCTGCAACCCGTTCCCTTGGTGCTAGATGAACGAACGTCTCTCCACTTGCTCAGTTCTGAGAGATAAGTGTGTGTGAAAGCCGTCCTTCACCTAGCTTGTTGGGAACACAAAGTTTCTTTTCAGTTGCAAACTCCATTCCATACATATATATGGGGAGGTACTAGCTCCAACTCGGTTTTACAGTGAAAACTGCAGGAACTTCAAACCGGCACTAGGAAACAGACTGAGAAAGCAGAGAAAAAGTGTCTCCTGCAACCCGTTCCCTTGGTGCTAGATGAACGAACGTCTCTCCACTTGCTCAGTTCTGAGAGATAAGTGTGTGTGAAAGCCGTCCTTCACCTAGCTTGTTGGGAACACAAAGTTTCTTTTCAGTTGCAAACTCCATTCCATACATATATATTTGGAGGTAGAAGCTCCAACTCGGTTTTACAGTGAAAACTGCAGGAACTTCAAACCGGCACTAGGAAACAGACTGAGAAAGCAGAGAAAAAGTGTCTCCTGCAACCCGTTCCCTTGGTGCTAGATGAACGAACGTCTCTCCACTTGCTCAGTTCTGAGAGATAAGTGTGTGTGAAAGCCGTCCTTCACCTAGCTTTTTGGGAACACAAAGTTTCTTTTCAGTTGCAAACTCCATTCCATACATATATATGGGGAGGTACTAGCTCCAACTCGGTTTTACAGTGAAAACTGCAGGAACTTCAAACCGGCACTAGGAAACAGACTGAGAAAGCAGAGAAAAAGTGTCTCCTGCAACCCGTTCCCTTGGTGCTAGATGAACGAACGTCTCTCCACTTGCTCAGTTCTGAGAGATAAGTGTGTGTGAAAGCCGTCCTTCACCTAGCTTGTTGGGAACACAAAGTTTCTTTTCAGTTGCAAACTCCATTCCATACATATATATGGGGAGGTACTAGCTCCAACTCGGTTTTACTGTGAAAACTGCAGGAACTTCAAACCGGCACTAGGAAACAGACTGAGAAAGCAGAGAAAAAGTGTCTCCTGCAACCCGTTCCCTTGGTGCTAGATGAACGAACGTCTCTCCACTTGCTCAGTTCTGAGAGATAAGTGTGTGTGAAAGCCGTCCTTCACCTAGCTTGTTGGGAACACAAAGTTTCTTTTCAGTTGCAAACTCCATTCCATACATATATATTTGGAGGTAGAAGCTCCAACTCGGTTTTACAGTGAAAACTGCAGGAACTTCAAACCGGCACTAGGAAACAGACTGAGAAAGCAGAGAAAAAGTGTCTCCTGCAACCCGTTCCCTTGGTGCTAGATGAACGAACGTCTCTCCACTTGCTCAGTTCTGAGAGATAAGTGTGTGTGAAAGCCGTCCTTCACCTAGCTTTTTGGGAACACAAAGTTTCTTTTCAGTTGCAAACTCCATTCCATACATATATATGGGGAGGTACTAGCTCCAACTCGGTTTTACAGTGAAAACTGCAGGAACTTCAAACCGGCACTAGGAAACAGACTGAGAAAGCAGAGAAAAAGTGTCTCCTGCAACCCGTTCCCTTGGTGCTAGATGAACGAACGTCTCTCCACTTGCTCAGTTCTGAGAGATAAGTGTGTGTGAAAGCCGTCCTTCACCTAGCTTTTTGGGAACACAAAGTTTCTTTTCAGTTGCAAACTCCATTCCATACATATATATGGGGAGGTACTAGCTCCAACTCGGTTTTACAGTGAAAACTGCAGGAACTTCAAACCGGCACTAGGAAACAGACTGAGAAAACAGAGAAAAAGTGTCTCCTGCAACCCGTTCCCTTGGTGCTAGATGAACGAACGTCTCTCCACTTGCTCAGTTCTGAGAGATAAGTGTGTGTGAAAGCCGTCCTTCACCTAGCTTGTTGGGAACACAAAGTTTCTTTTCAGTTGCAAACTCCATTCCATACATATATATGGGGAGGTACTAGCTCCAACTCGGTTTTACAGTGAAAACTGCAGGAACTTCAAACCGGCACTAGGAAACAGACTGAGAAAGCAGAGAAAAAGTGTCTCCTGCAACCCGTTCCCTTGGTGCTAGATGAACGAACGTCTCTCCACTTGCTCAGTTCTGAGAGATAAGTGTGTGTGAAAGCCGTCCTTCACCTAGCTTGTTGGGAACACAAAGTTTCTTTTCAGTTGCAAACTCCATTCCATACATATATATTTGGAGGTAGAAGCTCCAACTCGGTTTTACAGTGAAAACTGCAGGAACTTCAAACCGGCACTAGGAAACAGACTGAGAAAGCAGAGAAAAAGTGTCTCCTGCAACCCGTTCCCTTGGTGCTAGATGAACGAACGTCTCTCCACTTGCTCAGTTCTGAGAGATAAGTGTGTGTGAAAGCCGTCCTTCACCTAGCTTTTTGGGAACACAAAGTTTCTTTTCAGTTGCAAACCCCATTCCATACATATACATGGGGATGTACAAGCTCCAACTCCGTTTTACAGTGAAAACTGCAGGAACTTCAAACCGGCACTAGGAAACAGACTGAGAAAGCAGAGAAAAAGTGTCACCTGCAACCCGTTCCCTTGGTGCTAGATGAACGAACGTCTCTCCACTTGCTCAGTTCTGAGAGATAAGTGTGTGTGAAAGCCGTCCTTCACCTAGCTTGTTGGGAACACAAAGTTTCTTTTCAGTTGCAAACTCCATTCCATACATATATATGGGGAGGTACTAGCTCCAACTCGGTTTTACAGTGAAAACTGCAGGAACTTCAAACCGGCACTAGGAAACAGACTGAGAAAGCAGAGAAAAAGTGTCTCCTGCAACCCGTTCCCTTGGTGCTAGATGAACGAACGTCTCTCCACTTGCTCAGTTCTGAGAGATAAGTGTGTGTGAAAGCCGTCCTTCACCTAGCTTGTTGGGAACACAAAGTTTCTTTTCAGTTGCAAACTCCATTCCATACATATATATTTGGAGGTAGAAGCTCCAACTCGGTTTTACAGTGAAAACTGCAGGAACTTCAAACCGGCACTAGGAAACAGACTGAGAAAGCAGAGAAAAAGTGTCTCCTGCAACCCGTTCCCTTGGTGCTAGATGAACGAACGTCTCTCCACTTGCTCAGTTCTGAGAGATAAGTGTGTGTGAAAGCCGTCCTTCACCTAGCTTGTTGGGAACACAAAGTTTCTTTTCAGTTGCAAACTCCATTCCATACATATATATGGGGAGGTACTAGCTCCAACTCGGTTTTACAGTGAAAACTGCAGGAACTTCAAACCGGCACTAGGAAACAGACTGAGAAAGCAGAGAAAAAGTGTCTCCTGCAACCCGTTCCCTTGGTGCTAGATGAACGAACGTCTCTCCACTTGCTCAGTTCTGAGAGATAAGTGTGTGTGAAAGCCGTCCTTCACCTAGCTTGTTGGGAACACAAAGTTTCTTTTCAGTTGCAAACTCCATTCCATACATATATATGGGGAGGTACTAGCTCCAACTCGGTTTTACAGTGAAAACTGCAGGAACTTCAAACCGGCACTAGGAAACAGACTGAGAAAGCAGAGAAAAAGTGTCTCCTGCAACCCGTTCCCTTGGTGCTAGATGAACGAACGTCTCTCCACTTGCTCAGTTCTGAGAGATAAGTGTGTGTGAAAGCCGTCCTTCACCTAGCTTGTTGGGAACACAAAGTTTCTTTTCAGTTGCAAACTCCATTCCATACATATATATGGGGAGGTACTAGCTCCAACTCGGTTTTACAGTGAAAACTGCAGGAACTTCAAACCGGCACTAGGAAACAGACTGAGGAAGCAGAGAAAAAGTGTCTCCTGCAACCCGTTCCCTTGGTGCTAGATGAACGAACGTCTCTCCACTTGCTCAGTTCTGAGAGATAAGTGTGTGTGAAAGCCGTCCTTCACCTAGCTTGTTGGGAACACAAAGTTTCTTTTCAGTTGCAAACTCCATTCCATACATATATATTTGGAGGTAGAAGCTCCAACTCGGTTTTACAGTGAAAACTGCAGGAACTTCAAACCGGCACTAGGAAACAGACTGAGAAAGCAGAGAAAAAGTGTCTCCTGCAACCCGTTCCCTTGGTGCTAGATGAACGAACGTCTCTCCACTTGCTCAGTTCTGAGAGATAAGTGTGTGTGAAAGCCGTCCTTCACCTAGCTTGTTGGGAACACAAAGTTTCTTTTCAGTTGCAAACTCCATTCCATACATATATATGGGGAGGTACTAGCTCCAACTCGGTTTTACAGTGAAAACTGCAGGAACTTCAAACCGGCACTAGGAAACAGACTGAGAAAGCAGAGAAAAAGTGTCTCCTGCAACCCGTTCCCTTGGTGCTAGATGAACGAACGTCTCTCCACTTGCTCAGTTCTGAGAGATAAGTGTGTGTGAAAGCCGTCCTTCACCTAGCTTGTTGGGAACACAAAGTTTCTTTTCAGTTGCAAACTCCATTCCATACATATATATGGGGAGGTACTAGCTCCAACTCGGTTTTACAGTGAAAACTGCAGGAACTTCAAACCGGCACTAGGAAACAGACTGAGAAAGCAGAGAAAAAGTGTCTCCTGCAACCCGTTCCCTTGGTGCTAGATGAACGAACGTCTCTCCACTTGCTCAGTTCTGAGAGATAAGTGTGTGTGAAAGCCGTCCTTCACCTAGCTTGTTGGGAACACAAAGTTTCTTTTCAGTTGCAAACTCCATTCCATACATATATATGGGGAGGTACTAGCTCCAACTCGGTTTTACAGTGAAAACTGCAGGAACTTCAAACCGGCACTAGGAAACAGACTGAGAAAGCAGAGAAAAAGTGTCTCCTGCAACCCGTTCCCTTGGTGCTAGATGAACGAACGTCTCTCCACTTGCTCAGTTCTGAGAGATAAGTGTGTGTGAAAGCCGTCCTTCACCTAGCTTGTTGGGAACACAAAGTTTCTTTTCAGTTGCAAACTCCATTCCATACATATATATGGGGAGGTACTAGCTCCAACTCGGTTTTACAGTGAAAACTGCAGGAACTTCAAACCGGCACTAGGAAACAGACTGAGAAAGCAGAGAAAAAGTGTCTCCTGCAACCCGTTCCCTTGGTGCTAGATGAACGAACGTCTCTCCACTTGCTCAGTTCTGAGAGATAAGTGTGTGTGAAAGCCGTCCTTCACCTAGCTTGTTGGGAACACAAAGTTTCTTTTCAGTTGCAAACTCCATTCCATACATATATATGGGGAGGTACTAGCTTCAACTCTGTTTTACTGTGAAAACTGCAGGAACTTCAAACCGGCACTAGGAAACAGACTGAGAAAGCAGAGAAAAAGTGTCTCCTGCAACCCGTTCCCTTGGTGCTAGATGAACGAACGTCTCTCCACTTGCTCAGTTCTGAGAGATAAGTGTGTGTGAAAGCCGTCCTTCACCTAGCTTGTTGGGAACACAAAGTTTCTTTTCAGTTGCAAACTCCATTCCATACATATATATGGGGAGGTACTAGCTCCAACTCGGTTTGACAGTGAAAACTGCAGGAACGTCAAACCGGCACTAGGAAACAGACTGAGAAAGCAGAGAAAAAGTGTCTCCTGCAACCCGTTCCCTTGGTGCTAGATGAACGAACGTCTCTCCACTTGCTCAGTTCTGAGAGATAAGTGTGTGTGAAAGCCATCCTTCACCTAGCTTGTTGGGAACACAAAGTTTCTTTTCAGTTGCAAACTCCATTCCATACATATATATTTGGAGGTAGAAGCTCCAACTCGGTTTTACAGTGAAAACTGCAGGAACTTCAAACCGGCACTAGGAAACAGACTGAGAAAGCAGAGAAAAAGTGTCTCCTGCAACCCGTTCCCTTGGTGCTAGATGAACGAACGTCTCTCCACTTGCTCAGTTCTGAGAGATAAGTGTGTGTGAAAGCCGTCCTTCACCTAGCTTTTTGGGAACACAAAGTTTCTTTTCAGTTGCAAACTCCATTCCATACATATATATGGGGAGGTACTAGCTCCAACTCGGTTTAACAGTGAAAACTGCAGGAACTTCAAACCGGCACTAGGAAACAGACTGAGAAAGCAGAGAAAAAGTGTCTCCTGCAACCCGTTCCCTTGGTGCTAGATGAACGAACGTCTCTCCACTTGCTCAGTTCTGAGAGATAAGTGTGTGTGAAAGCCGTCCTTCACCTAGCTTTTTGGGAACACAAAGTTTCTTTTCAGTTGCAAACTCCATTCCATACATATATATGGGGAGGTACTAGCTCCAACTCGGTTTTACAGTGAAAACTGCAGGAACTTCAAACCGGCACTAGGAAACAGACTGAGAAAGCAGAGAAAAAGTGTCTCCTGCAACCCGTTCCCTTGGTGCTAGATGAACGAACGTCTCTCCACTTGCTCAGTTCTGAGAGATAAGTGTGTGTGAAAGCCGTCCTTCACCTAGCTTGTTGGGAACACAAAGTTTCTTTTCAGTTGCAAACCCCATTCCATACATATATATGGGGATGTACAAGCTCCAACTCGGTTTTACAGTGAAAACTGCAGGAACTTCAAACCGGCACTAGGAAACAGACTGAGAAAGCAGAGAAAAAGTGTCTCCTGCAACCCGTTCCCTAGGTGCTAGATGAACGAACGTCTCTCCACTTGCTCAGTTCTGAGAGATAAGTGTGTGTGAAAGCCGTCCTTCACCTAGCTTTTTGGGAACACAAAGTTTCTTTTCAGTTGCAAACTCCATTCCATACATATATATGGGGAGGTACTAGCTCCAACTCGGTTTTACAGTGAAAACTGCAGGAACTTCAAACCGGCACTAGGAAACAGACTGAGAAAGCAGAGAAAAAGTGTCTCCTGCAACCCGTTCCCTAGGTGCTAGATGAACGAACGTCTCTCCACTTGCTCAGTTCTGAGAGATAAGTGTGTGTGAAAGCCGTCCTTCACCTAGCTTTTTGGGAACACAAAGTTTCTTTTCAGTTGCAAACTCCATTCCATACATATATATGGGGAGGTACTAGCTCCAACTCGGTTTTACAGTGAAAACTGCAGGAACTTCAAACCGGCACTAGGAAACAGACTGAGAAAGCAGAGTAAAAGTGTCTCCTGCAACCCGTTCCCTTGGTGCTAGATGAACGAACGTCTCTCCACTTGCTCAGTTCTGAGAGATAAGTGTGTGTGAAAGCCGTCCTTCACCTAGCTTGTTGGGAACACAAAGTTTCTTTTCAGTTGCAAACTCCATTCCATACATATATATTTGGAGGTAGAAGCTCCAACTCGGTTTTACAGTGAAAACTGCAGGAACTTCAAACCGGCACTAGGAAACAGACTGAGAAAGCAGAGAAAAAGTGTCTCCTGCAACCCGTTCCCTTGGTGCTAGATGAACGAACGTCTCTCCACTTGCTCAGTTCTGAGAGATAAGTGTGTGTGAAAGCCGTCCTTCACCTAGCTTTTTGGGAACACAAAGTTTCTTTTCAGTTGCAAACTCCATTCCATACATATATATGGGGAGGTACTAGCTCCAACTCGGTTTTACAGTGAAAACTGCAGGAACTTCAAACCGGCACTAGGAAACAGACTGAGAAAGCAGAGAAAAAGTGTCTCCTGCAACCCGTTCCCTTGGTGCTAGATGAACGAACGTCTCTCCACTTGCTCAGTTCTGAGAGATAAGTGTGTGTGAAAGCCGTCCTTCACCTAGCTTTTTGGGAACACAAAGTTTCTTTTCAGTTGCAAACTCCATTCCATACATATATATGGGGAGGTACTAGCTCCAACTCGGTTTTACAGTGAAAACTGCAGGAACTTCAAACCGGCACTAGGAAACAGACTGAGAAAACAGAGAAAAAGTGTCTCCTGCAACCCGTTCCCTTGGTGCTAGATGAAAGAACGTCTCTCCACTTGCTCAGTTCTGAGAGATAAGTGTGTGTGAAAGCCGTCCTTCACCTAGCTTTTTGGGAACACAAAGTTTCTTTTCAGTTGCAAACACCATTCCATACATATATATGGGGATGTACAAGCTCCAACTCCGTTTTACAGTGAAAACTGCAGGAACTTCAAACCGGCACTAGGAAACAGACTGAGAAAGCAGAGAAAAAGTGTCTCCTGCAACCCGTTCCCTTGGTGCTAGATGAACGAACGTCTCTCCACTTGCTCAGTTCTGAGAGATAAGTGTGTGTGAAAGCCGTCCTTCACCTAGCTTGTTGGGAACACAAAGTTTCTTTTCAGTTGCAAACTCCATTCCATACATATATATGGGGAGGTACTAGCTCCAACTCGGTTTTACAGTGAAAACTGCAGGAACTTCAAACCGGCACTAGGAAACAGACTGAGAAAGCAGAGAAAAAGTGTCTCCTGCAACCCGTTCCCTTGGTGCTAGATGAACGAACGTCTCTCCACTTGCTCAGTTCTGAGAGATAAGTGTGTGTGAAAGCCGTCCTTCACCTAGCTTGTTGGGAACACAAAGTTTCTTTTCAGTTGCAAACTCCATTCCATACATATATATTTGGAGGTAGAAGCTCCAACTCGGTTTTACAGTGAAAACTGCAGGAACTTCAAACCGGCACTAGGAAACAGACTGAGAAAGCAGAGAAAAAGTGTCTCCTGCAACCCGTTCCCTTGGTGCTAGATGAACGAACGTCTCTCCACTTGCTCAGTTCTGAGAGATAAGTGTGTGTGAAAGCCGTACTTCACCTAGCTTTTTGGGAACACAAAGTTTCTTTTCAGTTGCAAACTCCATTCCATACATATATATGGGGAGGTACTAGCTCCAACTCGGTTTTACAGTGAAAACTGCAGGAACTTCAAACCGGCACTAGGAAACAGACTGAGAAAGCAGAGAAAAAGTGTCTCCTGCAACCCGTTCCCTTGGTGCTAGATGAACGAACGTCTCTCCACTTGCTCAGTTCTGAGAGATAAGTGTGTGTGAAAGCCGTCCTTCACCTAGCTTTTTGGGAACACAAAGTTTCTTTTCAGTTGCAAACTCCATTCCATACATATATATGGGGAGGTACTAGCTCCAACTCGGTTTTACAGTGAAAACTGCAGGAACTTCAAACCGGCACTAGGAAACAGACTGAGAAAGCAGAGAAAAAGTGTCTCCTGCAACCCGTTCCCTTGGTGCTAGATGAACGAACGTCTCTCCACTTGCTCAGTTCTGAGAGATAAGTGTGTGTGAAAGCCGTCCTTCACCTAGCTTTTTGGGAACACAAAGTTTCTTTTCAGTTGCAAACCCCATTCCATACATATATATGGGGATGTACAAGCTCCAACTCGGTTTTACAGTGAAAACTGCAGGAACTTCAAACCGGCACTAGGAAACAGACTGAGAAAGCAGAGAAAAAGTGTCACCTGCAACCCGTTCCATTGGTGCTAGATGAACGAACGTCTCTCCACTTGCTCAGTTCTGAGAGATAAGTGTGTGTGAAAGCCGTCCTTCACCTAGCTTGTTGGGAACACAAAGTTTCTTTTCAGTTGCAAACTCCATTCCATACATATATATGGGGAGGTACTAGCTCCAACTCGGTTTTACAGTGAAAACTGCAGGAACTTCAAACCGGCACTAGGAAACAGACTGAGAAAGCAGAGAAAAAGTGTCTCCTGCAACCCGTTCCCTTGGTGCTAGATGAACGAACGTCTCTCCACTTGCTCAGTTCTGAGAGATAAGTGTGTGTGAAAGCCGTCCTTCACCTAGCTTTTTGGGAACACAAAGTTTCTTTTCAGTTGCAAACTCCATTCCATACATATATATTTGGAGGTAGAAGCTCCAACTCGGTTTTACAGTGAAAACTGCAGGAACTTCAAACCGGCACTAGGAAACAGACTGAGAAAGCAGAGAAAAAGTGTCTCCTGCAACCCGTTCCCTTGGTGCTAGATGAACGAACGTCTCTCCACTTGCTCAGTTCTGAGAGATAAGTGTGTGTGAAAGCCGTCCTTCACCTAGCTTGTTGGGAACACAAAGTTTCTTTTCAGTTGCAAACTCCATTCCATACATATATATGGGGAGGTACTAGCTCCAACTCGGTTTTACAGTGAAAACTGCAGGAACTTCAAACCGGCACTAGGAAACAGACTGAGAAAGCAGAGAAAAAGTGTCTCCTGCAACCCGTTCCCTTGGTGCTAGATGAACGAACGTCTCTCCACTTGCTCAGTTCTGAGAGATAATTGTGTGTGAAAGCCGTCCTTCACCTAGCTTTTTGGGAACACAAAGTTTCTTTTCAGTTGCAAACCACATTCCATACATATATATGGGGATGTACAAGCTCCAACTCGGTTTTACAGTGAAAACTGCAGGAACTTCAAACCGGCACTAGGAAACAGACTGAGAAAGCAGAGAAAAAGTGTCACCTGCAACCCGTTCCCTTGGTGCTAGATGAACGAACGTCTCTCCACTTGCTCAGTTCTGAGAGATAAGTGTGTGTGAAAGCCGTCCTTCACCTAGCTTGTTGGGAACACAAAGTTTCTATTCAGTTGCAAACTCCATTCCATACATATATATGGGGAGGTACTAGCTCCAACTCGGTTTTACAGTGAAAACTGCAGGAACTTCAAACCGGCACTAGGAAACAGACTGAGAAAGCAGAGAAAAAGTGTCTCCTGCAATCCGTTCCCTTGGTGCTAGATGAACGAACGTCTCTCCACTTGCTCAGTTCTGAGAGATAAGTGTGTGTGAAAGCCGTCCTTCACCTAGCTTGTTGGGAACACAAAGTTTCTTTTCAGTTGCAAACTCCATTCCATACATATATATTTGGAGGTAGAAGCTCCAACTCGGTTTTACAGTGAAAACTGCAGGAACTTCAAACCGGCAGTAGGAAACAGACTGAGAAAGCAGAGAAAAAGTGTCTCCTGCAACCCGTTCCCTTGGTGCTAGATGAACGAACGTCTCTCCACTTGCTCAGTTCTGAGAGATAAGTGTGTGTGAAAGCCGTCCTTCACCTAGCTTGTTGGGAACACAAAGTTTCTTTTCAGTTGCAAACTCCATTCCATACATATATATGGGGAGGTACTAGCTCCAACTCGGTTTTACAGTGAAAACTGCAGGAACTTCAAACCGGCACTAGGAAACAGACTGAGAAAGCAGAGAAAAAGTGTCTCCTGCAACCCGTTCCCTTGGTGCTAGATGAACGAACGTCTCTCCACTTGCTCAGTTCTGAGAGATAAGTGTGTGTGAAAGCCGTCCTTCACCTAGCTTTTTGGGAACACAAAGTTTCTTTTCAGTTGCAAACTCCATTCCATACATATATATGGGGAGGTACTAGCTCCAACTCGGTTTTACAGTGAAAACTGCAGGAACTTCAAACCGGCACTAGGAAACAGACTGAGAAAACAGAGAAAAAGTGTCTCCTGCAACCCGTTCCCTTGGTGCTAGATGAACGAACGTCTCTCCACTTGCTCAGTTCTGAGAGATAAGTGTGTGTGAAAGCCGTCCTTCACCTAGCTTTTTGGGAACACAAAGTTTCTTTTCAGTTGCAAACACCATTCCATACATATATATGGGGATGTACAAGCTCCAACTCCGTTTTACAGTGAAAACTGCAGGAACTTCAAACCGGCACTAGGAAACAGACTGAGAAAGCAGAGAAAAAGTGTCTCCTGCAACCCGTTCCCTTGGTGCTAGATGAACGAACGTCTCTCCACTTGCTCAGTTCTGAGAGATAAGTGTGTGTGAAAGCCGTCCTTCACCTAGCTTGTTGGGAACACAAAGTTTCTTTTCAGTTGCAAACTCCATTCCATACATATATATGGGGAGGTACTAGCTCCAACTCGGTTTTACAGTGAAAACTGCAGGAACTTCAAACCGGCACTAGGAAACAGACTGAGAAAGCAGAGAAAAAGTGTCTCCTGCAACCCGTTCCCTTGGTGCTAGATGAACGAACGTCTCTCCACTTGCTCAGTTCTGAGAGATAAGTGTGTGTGAAAGCCGTCCTTCACCTAGCTTGTTGGGAACACAAAGTTTCTTTTCAGTTGCAAACTCCATTCCATACATATATATGGGGAGGTACTAGCTCCAACTCGGTTTTACAGTGAAAACTGCAGGAACTTCAAACCGGCACTAGGAAACAGTCTGAGAAAATAGAGAAAAAGTGTCTACTGCAACCCGTTCCCTTGGTGCTAGATGAACGAACGTCTCTCCACTTGCTCAGTTCTGAGAGATAAGTGTGTGTGAAAGCCGTCCTTCACCTAGCTTTTTGGGAACACAAAGTTTCTTTTCAGTTGCAAACACCATTCCATACATATATATGGGGATGTACAAGCTCCAACTCCGTTTTACAGTGAAAACTGCAGGAACTTCAAACCGGCACTAGGAAACAGACTGAGAAAGCAGAGAAAAAGTGTCTCCTGCAACCCGTTCCCTTGGTGCTAGATGAACGAACGTCTCTCCACTTGCTCAGTTCTGAGAGATAAGTGTGTGTGAAAGCCGTCCTTCACCTAGCTTGTTGGGAACACAAAGTTTCTTTTCAGTTGCAAACTCCATTCCATACATATATATGGGGAGGTACTAGCTCCAACTCGGTTTGACAGTGAAAACTGCAGGAACTTCAAACCGGCACTAGGAAACAGACTGAGAAAGCAGAGAAAAAGTGTCTCCTGCAACCCGTTCCCTTGGTGCTAGATGAACGAACGTCTCTCCACTTGCTCAGTTCTGAGAGATAAGTGTGTGTGAAAGCCATCCTTCACCTAGCTTGTTGGGAACACAAAGTTTCTTTTCAGTTGCAAACTCCATTCCATACATATATATTTGGAGGTAGAAGCTCCAACTCGGTTTTACAGTGAAAACTGCAGGAACTTCAAACCGGCACTAGGAAACAGACTGAGAAAGCAGAGAAAAAGTGTCTCCTGCAACCCGTTCCCTTGGTGCTAGATGAACGAACGTCTCTCCACTTGCTCAGTTCTGAGAGATAAGTGTGTGTGAAAGCCGTCCTTCACCTAGCTTTTTGGGAACACAAAGTTTCTTTTCAGTTGCAAACTCCATTCCATACATATATATGGGGAGGTACTAGCTCCAACTCGGTTTAACAGTGAAAACTGCAGGAACTTCAAACCGGCACTAGGAAACAGACTGAGAAAGCAGAGAAAAAGTGTCTCCTGCAACCCGTTCCCTTGGTGCTAGATGAACGAACGTCTCTCCACTTGCTCAGTTCTGAGAGATAAGTGTGTGTGAAAGCCGTCCTTCACCTAGCTTTTTGGGAACACAAAGTTTCTTTTCAGTTGCAAACTCCATTCCATACATATATATGGGGAGGTACTAGCTCCAACTCGGTTTTACAGTGAAAACTGCAGGAACTTCAAACCGGCACTAGGAAACAGACTGAGAAAGCAGAGAAAAAGTGTCTCCTGCAACCCGTTCCCTTGGTGCTAGATGAACGAACGTCTCTCCACTTGCTCAGTTCTGAGAGATAAGTGTGTGTGAAAGCCGTCCTTCACCTAGCTTGTTGGGAACACAAAGTTTCTTTTCAGTTGCAAACCCCATTCCATACATATATATGGGGATGTACAAGCTCCAACTCGGTTTTACAGTGAAAACTGCAGGAACTTCAAACCGGCACTAGGAAACAGACTGAGAAAGCAGAGAAAAAGTGTCTCCTGCAACCCGTTCCCTAGGTGCTAGATGAACGAACGTCTCTCCACTTGCTCAGTTCTGAGAGATAAGTGTGTGTGAAAGCCGTCCTTCACCTAGCTTTTTGGGAACACAAAGTTTCTTTTCAGTTGCAAACTCCATTCCATACATATATATGGGGAGGTACTAGCTCCAACTCGGTTTTACAGTGAAAACTGCAGGAACTTCAAACCGGCACTAGGAAACAGACTGAGAAAGCAGAGAAAAAGTGTCTCCTGCAACCCGTTCCCTAGGTGCTAGATGAACGAACGTCTCTCCACTTGCTCAGTTCTGAGAGATAAGTGTGTGTGAAAGCCGTCCTTCACCTAGCTTTTTGGGAACACAAAGTTTCTTTTCAGTTGCAAACTCCATTCCATACATATATATGGGGAGGTACTAGCTCCAACTCGGTTTTACAGTGAAAACTGCAGGAACTTCAAACCGGCACTAGGAAACAGACTGAGAAAGCAGAGTAAAAGTGTCTCCTGCAACCCGTTCCCTTGGTGCTAGATGAACGAACGTCTCTCCACTTGCTCAGTTCTGAGAGATAAGTGTGTGTGAAAGCCGTCCTTCACCTAGCTTGTTGGGAACACAAAGTTTCTTTTCAGTTGCAAACTCCATTCCATACATATATATTTGGAGGTAGAAGCTCCAACTCGGTTTTACAGTGAAAACTGCAGGAACTTCAAACCGGCACTAGGAAACAGACTGAGAAAGCAGAGAAAAAGTGTCTCCTGCAACCCGTTCCCTTGGTGCTAGATGAACGAACGTCTCTCCACTTGCTCAGTTCTGAGAGATAAGTGTGTGTGAAAGCCGTCCTTCACCTAGCTTTTTGGGAACACAAAGTTTCTTTTCAGTTGCAAACTCCATTCCATACATATATATGGGGAGGTACTAGCTCCAACTCGGTTTTACAGTGAAAACTGCAGGAACTTCAAACCGGCACTAGGAAACAGACTGAGAAAGCAGAGAAAAAGTGTCTCCTGCAACCCGTTCCCTTGGTGCTAGATGAACGAACGTCTCTCCACTTGCTCAGTTCTGAGAGATATGTGTGTGTGAAAGCCGTCCTTCACCTAGCTTTTTGGGAACACAAAGTTTCTTTTCAGTTGCAAACTCCATTCCATACATATATATGGGGAGGTACTAGCTCCAACTCGGTTTTACAGTGAAAACTGCAGGAACTTCAAACCGGCACTAGGAAACAGACTGAGAAAACAGAGAAAAAGTGTCTCCTGCAACCCGTTCCCTTGGTGCTAGATGAAAGAACGTCTCTCCACTTGCTCAGTTCTGAGAGATAAGTGTGTGTGAAAGCCGTCCTTCACCTAGCTTTTTGGGAACACAAAGTTTCTTTTCAGTTGCAAACACCATTCCATACATATATATGGGGATGTACAAGCTCCAACTCCGTTTTACAGTGAAAACTGCAGGAACTTCAAACCGGCACTAGGAAACAGACTGAGAAAGCAGAGAAAAAGTGTCTCCTGCAACCCGTTCCCTTGGTGCTAGATGAACGAACGTCTCTCCACTTGCTCAGTTCTGAGAGATAAGTGTGTGTGAAAGCCGTCCTTCACCTAGCTTGTTGGGAACACAAAGTTTCTTTTCAGTTGCAAACTCCATTCCATACATATATATGGGGAGGTACTAGCTCCAACTCGGTTTTACAGTGAAAACTGCAGGAACTTCAAACCGGCACTAGGAAACAGACTGAGAAAGCAGAGAAAAAGTGTCTCCTGCAACCCGTTCCCTTGGTGCTAGATGAACGAACGTCTCTCCACTTGCTCAGTTCTGAGAGATAAGTGTGTGTGAAAGCCGTCCTTCACCTAGCTTGTTGGGAACACAAAGTTTCTTTTCAGTTGCAAACTCCATTCCATACATATATATTTGGAGGTAGAAGCTCCAACTCGGTTTTACAGTGAAAACTGCAGGAACTTCAAACCGGCACTAGGAAACAGACTGAGAAAGCAGAGAAAAAGTGTCTCCTGCAACCCGTTCCCTTGGTGCTAGATGAACGAACGTCTCTCCACTTGCTCAGTTCTGAGAGATAAGTGTGTGTGAAAGCCGTCCTTCACCTAGCTTTTTGGGAACACAAAGTTTCTTTTCAGTTGCAAACTCCATTCCATACATATATATGGGGAGGTACTAGCTCCAACTCGGTTTTACAGTGAAAACTGCAGGAACTTCAAACCGGCACTAGGAAACAGACTGAGAAAGCAGAGAAAAAGTGTCTCCTGCAACCCGTTCCCTTGGTGCTAGATGAACGAACGTCTCTCCACTTGCTCAGTTCTGAGAGATAAGTGTGTGTGAAAGCCGTCCTTCACCTAGCTTTTTGGGAACACAAAGTTTCTTTTCAGTTGCAAACTCCATTCCATACATATATATGGGGAGGTACTAGCTCCAACTCGGTTTTACAGTGAAAACTGCAGGAACTTCAAACCGGCACTAGGAAACAGACTGAGAAAGCAGAGAAAAAGTGTCTCCTGCAACCCGTTCCCTTGGTGCTAGATGAACGAACGTCTCTCCACTTGCTCAGTTCTGAGAGATAAGTGTGTGTGAAAGCCGTCCTTCACCTAGCTTTTTGGGAACACAAAGTTTCTTTTCAGTTGCAAACCCCATTCCATACATATATATGGGGATGTACAAGCTCCAACTCGGTTTTACAGTGAAAACTGCAGGAACTTCAAACCGGCACTAGGAAACAGACTGAGAAAGCAGAGAAAAAGTGTCACCTGCAACCCGTTCCATTGGTGCTAGATGAACGAACGTCTCTCCACTTGCTCAGTTCTGAGAGATAAGTGTGTGTGAAAGCCGTCCTTCACCTAGCTTGTTGGGAACACAAAGTTTCTTTTCAGTTGCAAACTCCATTCCATACATATATATGGGGAGGTACTAGCTCCAACTCGGTTTTACAGTGAAAACTGCAGGAACTTCAAACCGGCACTAGGAAACAGACTGAGAAAGCAGAGAAAAAGTGTCTCCTGCAACCCGTTCCCTTGGTGCTAGATGAACGAACGTCTCTCCACTTGCTCAGTTCTGAGAGATAAGTGTGTGTGAAAGCCGTCCTTCACCTAGCTTGTTGGGAACACAAAGTTTCTTTTCAGTTGCAAACTCCATTCCATACATATATATGGGGAGGTACTAGCTCCAACTCGGTTTTACAGTGAAAACTGCAGGAACTTCAAACCGGCACTAGGAAACAGACTGAGAAAGCAGAGAAAAAGTGTCTCCTGCAACCCGTTCCCTTGGTGCTAGATGAACGAACGTCTCTCCACTTGCTCAGTTCTGAGAGATAAGTGTGTGTGAAAGCCGTCCTTCACCTAGCTTGTTGGGAACACAAAGTTTCTTTTCAGTTGCAAACTCCATTCCATACATATATATTTGGAGGTAGAAGCTCCAACTCGGTTTTACAGTGAAAACTGCAGGAACTTCAAACCGGCACTAGGAAACAGACTGAGAAAGCAGAGAAAAAGTGTCTCCTGCAACCCGTTCCCTTGGTGCTAGATGAACGAACGTCTCTCCACTTGCTCAGTTCTGAGAGATAAGTGTGTGTGAAAGCCGTCCTTCACCTAGCTTTTTGGGAACACAAAGTTTCTTTTCAGTTGCAAACTCCATTCCATACATATATATGGGGAGGTACTAGCTCCAACTCGGTTTTACAGTGAAAACTGCAGGAACTTCAAACCGGCACTAGGAAACAGACTGAGAAAGCAGAGAAAAAGTGTCTCCTGCAACCCGTTCCCTTGGTGCTAGATGAACGAACGTCTCTCCACTTGCTCAGTTCTGAGAGATAAGTGTGTGTGAAAGCCGTCCTTCACCTAGCTTTTTGGGAACACAAAGTTTCTTTTCAGTTGCAAACTCCATTCCATACATATATATGGGGAGGTACTAGCTCCAACTCGGTTTTACAGTGAAAACTGCAGGAACTTCAAACCGGCACTAGGAAACAGACTGAGAAAGCAGAGAAAAAGTGTCTCCTGCAACCCGTTCCCTTGGTGCTAGATGAACGAACGTCTCTCCACTTGCTCAGTTCTGAGAGATAAGTGTGTGTGAAAGCCGTCCTTCACCTAGCTTTTTGGGAACACAAAGTTTCTTTTCAGTTGCAAACCCCATTCCATACATATATATGGGGATGTACAAGCTCCAACTCGGTTTTACAGTGAAAACTGCAGGAACTTCAAACCGGCACTAGGAAACAGACTGAGAAAGCAGAGAAAAAGTGTCACCTGCAACCCGTTCCATTGGTGCTAGATGAACGAACGTCTCTCCACTTGCTCAGTTCTGAGAGATAAGTGTGTGTGAAAGCCGTCCTTCACCTAGCTTGTTGGGAACACAAAGTTTCTTTTCAGTTGCAAACTCCATTCCATACATATATATGGGGAGGTACTAGCTCCAACTCGGTTTTACAGTGAAAACTGCAGGAACTTCAAACCGGCACTAGGAAACAGACTGAGAAAGCAGAGAAAAAGTGTCTCCTGCAACCCGTTCCCTTGGTGCTAGATGAACGAACGTCTCTCCACTTGCTCAGTTCTGAGAGATAAGTGTGTGTGAAAGCCGTCCTTCACCTAGCTTGTTGGGAACACAAAGTTTCTTTTCAGTTGCAAACTCCATTCCATACATATATATTTGGAGGTAGAAGCTCCAACTCGGTTTTACAGTGAAAACTGCAGGAACTTCAAACCGGCACTAGGAAACAGACTGAGAAAGCAGAGAAAAAGTGTCTCCTGCAACCCGTTCCCTTGGTGCTAGATGAACGAACGTCTCTCCACTTGCTCAGTTCTGAGAGATAAGTGTGTGTGAAAGCCGTCCTTCACCTAGCTTGTTGGGAACACAAAGTTTCTTTTCAGTTGCAAACTCCATTCCATACATATATATGGGGAGGTACTAGCTCCAACTCGGTTTTACAGTGAAAACTGCAGGAACTTCAAACCGGCACTAGGAAACAGACTGAGAAAGCAGAGAAAAAGTGTCTCCTGCAACCCGTTCCCTTGGTGCTAGATGAACGAACGTCTCTCCACTTGCTCAGTTCTGAGAGATAAGTGTGTGTGAAAGCCGTCCTTCACCTAGCTTGTTGGGAACACAAAGTTTCTTTTCAGTTGCAAACTCCATTCCATACATATATATTTGGAGGTAGAAGCTCCAACTCGGTTTTACAGTGAAAACTGCAGGAACTTCAAACCGGCACTAGGAAACAGACTGAGAAAGCAGAGAAAAAGTGTCTCCTGCAACCCGTTCCCTTGGTGCTAGATGAACGAACGTCTCTCCACTTGCTCAGTTCTGAGAGATAAGTGTGTGTGAAAGCCGTCCTTCACCTAGCTTTTTGGGAACACAAAGTTTCTTTTCAGTTGCAAACTCCATTCCATACATATATATGGGGAGGTACTAGCTCCAACTCGGTTTTACAGTGAAAACTGCAGGAACTTCAAACCGGCACTAGGAAACAGACTGAGAAAGCAGAGAAAAAGTGTCTCCTGCAACCCGTTCCCTTGGTGCTAGATGAACGAACGTCTCTCCACTTGCTCAGTTCTGAGAGATAAGTGTGTGTGAAAGCCGTCCTTCACCTAGCTTGTTGGGAACACAAAGTTTCTTTTCAGTTGCAAACTCCATTCCATACATATATATGGGGAGGTACTAGCTCCAACTCGGTTTTACAGTGAAAACTGCAGGAACTTCAAACCGGCACTAGGAAACAGACTGAGAAAGCAGAGAAAAAGTGTCTCCTGCAACCCGTTCCCTTGGTGCTAGATGAACGAACGTCTCTCCACTTGCTCAGTTCTGAGAGATAAGTGTGTGTGAAAGCCGTCCTTCACCTAGCTTGTTGGGAACACAAAGTTTCTTTTCAGTTGCAAACTCCATTCCATACATATATATTTGGAGGTAGAAGCTCCAACTCGGTTTTACAGTGAAAACTGCAGGAACTTCAAACCGGCACTAGGAAACAGACTGAGAAAGCAGAGAAAAAGTGTCTCCTGCAACCCGTTCCCTTGGTGCTAGATGAACGAACGTCTCTCCACTTGCTCAGTTCTGAGAGATAAGTGTGTGTGAAAGCCGTCCTTCACCTAGCTTTTTGGGAACACAAAGTTTCTTTTCAGTTGCAAACTCCATTCCATACATATATATGGGGAGGTACTAGCTCCAACTCGGTTTTACAGTGAAAACTGCAGGAACTTCAAACCGGCACTAGGAAACAGACTGAGAAAGCAGAGAAAAAGTGTCTCCTGCAACCCGTTCCCTTGGTGCTAGATGAACGAACGTCTCTCCACTTGCTCAGTTCTGAGAGATAAGTGTGTGTGAAAGCCGTCCTTCACCTAGCTTTTTGGGAACACAAAGTTTCTTTTCAGTTGCAAACTCCATTCCATACATATATATGGGGAGGTACTAGCTCCAACTCGGTTTTACAGTGAAAACTGCAGGAACTTCAAACCGGCACTAGGAAACAGACTGAGAAAACAGAGAAAAAGTGTCTCCTGCAACCCGTTCCCTTGGTGCTAGATGAACGAACGTCTCTCCACTTGCTCAGTTCTGAGAGATAAGTGTGTGTGAAAGCCGTCCTTCACCTAGCTTTTTGGGAACACAAAGTTTCTTTTCAGTTGCAAACACCATTCCATACATATATATGGGGATGTAAAAGCTCCAACTCCGTTTTACAGTGAAAACTGCAGGAACTTCAAACCGGCACTAGGAAACAGACTGAGAAAGCAGAGAAAAAGTGTCTCCTGCAACCCGTTCCCTTGGTGCTAGATGAACGAACGTCTCTCCACTTGCTCAGTTCTGAGAGATAAGTGTGTGTGAAAGCCGTCCTTCACCTAGCTTGTTGGGAACACAAAGTTTCTTTTCAGTTGCAAACTCCATTCCATACATATATATGGGGAGGTACTAGCTCCAACTCGGTTTTACAGTGAAAACTGCAGGAACTTCAAACCGGCACTAGGAAACAGACTGAGAAAGCAGAGAAAAAGTGTCTCCTGCAACCCGTTCCCTTGGTGCTAGATGAACGAACGTCTCTCCACTTGCTCAGTTCTGAGAGATAAGTGTGTGTGAAAGCCGTCCTTCACCTAGCTTGTTGGGAACACAAAGTTTCTTTTCAGTTGCAAACTCCATTCCATACATATATATTTGGAGGTAGAAGCTCCAACTCGGTTTTACAGTGAAAACTGCAGGAACTTCAAACCGGCACTAGGAAACAGACTGAGAAAGCAGAGAAAAAGTGTCTCCTGCAACCCGTTCCCTTGGTGCTAGATGAACGAACGTCTCTCCACTTGCTCAGTTCTGAGAGATAAGTGTGTGTGAAAGCCGTCCTTCACCTAGCTTTTTGGGAACACAAAGTTTCTTTTCAGTTGCAAACCCCATTCCATACATATACATGGGGATGTACAAGCTCCAACTCGGTTTTACAGTGAAAACTGCAGGAACTTCAAACCGGCACTAGGAAACAGACTGAGAAAGCAGAGAAAAAGTGTCACCTGCAACCCGTTCCCTTGGTGCTAGATGAACGAACGTCTCTCCACTTGCTCAGTTCTGAGAGATAAGTGTGTGTGAAAGCCGTCCTTCACCTAGCTTGTTGGGAACACAAAGTTTCTTTTCAGTTGCAAACTCCATTCCATACATATATATGGGGAGGTACTAGCTCCAACTCGGTTTTACAGTGAAAACTGCAGGAACTTCAAACCGGCACTAGGAAACAGACTGAGAAAGCAGAGAAAAAGTGTCTCCTGCAACCCGTTCCCTTGGTGCTAGATGAACGAACGTCTCTCCACTTGCTCAGTTCTGAGAGATAAGTGTGTGTGAAAGCCGTCCTTCACCTAGCTTGTTGGGAACACAAAGTTTCTTTTCAGTTGCAAACTCCATTCCATACATATATATTTGGAGGTAGAAGCTCCAACTCGGTTTTACAGTGAAAACTGCAGGAACTTCAAACCGGCACTAGGAAACAGACTGAGAAAGCAGAGAAAAAGTGTCTCCTGCAACCCGTTCCCTTGGTGCTAGATGAACGAACGTCTCTCCACTTGCTCAGTTCTGAGAGATAAGTGTGTGTGAAAGCCGTCCTTCACCTAGCTTGTTGGGAACACAAAGTTTCTTTTCAGTTGCAAACTCCATTCCATACATATATATGGGGAGGTACTAGCTCCAACTCGGTTTTACAGTGAAAACTGCAGGAACTTCAAACCGGCACTAGGAAACAGACTGAGAAAGCAGAGAAAAAGTGTCTCCTGCAACCCGTTCCCTTGGTGCTAGATGAACGAACGTCTCTCCACTTGCTCAGTTCTGAGAGATAAGTGTGTGTGAAAGCCGTCCTTCACCTAGCTTGTTGGGAACACAAAGTTTCTTTTCAGTTGCAAACTCCATTCCATACATATATATGGGGAGGTACTAGCTCCAACTCGGTTTTACAGTGAAAACTGCAGGAACTTCAAACCGGCACTAGGAAACAGACTGAGAAAGCAGAGAAAAAGTGTCTCCTGCAACCCGTTCCCTTGGTGCTAGATGAACGAACGTCTCTCCACTTGCTCAGTTCTGAGAGATAAGTGTGTGTGAAAGCCGTCCTTCACCTAGCTTGTTGGGAACACAAAGTTTCTTTTCAGTTGCAAACTCCATTCCATACATATATATGGGGAGGTACTAGCTCCAACTCGGTTTTACAGTGAAAACTGCAGGAACTTCAAACCGGCACTAGGAAACAGACTGAGGAAGCAGAGAAAAAGTGTCTCCTGCAACCCGTTCCCTTGGTGCTAGATGAACGAACGTCTCTCCACTTGCTCAGTTCTGAGAGATAAGTGTGTGTGAAAGCCGTCCTTCACCTAGCTTGTTGGGAACACAAAGTTTCTTTTCAGTTGCAAACTCCATTCCATACATATATATTTGGAGGTAGAAGCTCCAACTCGGTTTTACAGTGAAAACTGCAGGAACTTCAAACCGGCACTAGGAAACAGACTGAGAAAGCAGAGAAAAAGTGTCTCCTGCAACCCGTTCCCTTGGTGCTAGATGAACGAACGTCTCTCCACTTGCTCAGTTCTGAGAGATAAGTGTGTGTGAAAGCCGTCCTTCACCTAGCTTGTTGGGAACACAAAGTTTCTTTTCAGTTGCAAACTCCATTCCATACATATATATGGGGAGGTACTAGCTCCAACTCGGTTTTACAGTGAAAACTGCAGGAACTTCAAACCGGCACTAGGAAACAGACTGAGAAAGCAGAGAAAAAGTGTCTCCTGCAACCCGTTCCCTTGGTGCTAGATGAACGAACGTCTCTCCACTTGCTCAGTTCTGAGAGATAAGTGTGTGTGAAAGCCGTCCTTCACCTAGCTTGTTGGGAACACAAAGTTTCTTTTCAGTTGCAAACTCCATTCCATACATATATATGGGGAGGTACTAGCTCCAACTCGGTTTTACAGTGAAAACTGCAGGAACTTCAAACCGGCACTAGGAAACAGACTGAGAAAGCAGAGAAAAAGTGTCTCCTGCAACCCGTTCCCTTGGTGCTAGATGAACGAACGTCTCTCCACTTGCTCAGTTCTGAGAGATAAGTGTGTGTGAAAGCCGTCCTTCACCTAGCTTGTTGGGAACACAAAGTTTCTTTTCAGTTGCAAACTCCATTCCATACATATATATGGGGAGGTACTAGCTCCAACTCGGTTTTACAGTGAAAACTGCAGGAACTTCAAACCGGCACTAGGAAACAGACTGAGAAAGCAGAGAAAAAGTGTCTCCTGCAACCCGTTCCCTTGGTGCTAGATGAACGAACGTCTCTCCACTTGCTCAGTTCTGAGAGATAAGTGTGTGTGAAAGCCGTCCTTCACCTAGCTTGTTGGGAACACAAAGTTTCTTTTCAGTTGCAAACTCCATTCCATACATATATATGGGGAGGTACTAGCTCCAACTCGGTTTTACAGTGAAAACTGCAGGAACTTCAAACCGGCACTAGGAAACAGACTGAGAAAGCAGAGAAAAAGTGTCTCCTGCAAACCGTTCCCTTGGTGCTAGATGAACGAACGTCTCTCCACTTGCTCAGTTCTGAGAGATAAGTGTGTGTGAAAGCCGTCCTTCACCTAGCTTGATGGGAACACAAAGTTTCTTTTCAGTTGCAAACTCCATTCCATACATATATATGGGGAGGTACTAGCTCCAACTCGGTTTGACAGTGAAAACTGCAGGAACTTCAAACCGGCACTAGGAAACAGACTGAGAAAGCAGAGAAAAAGTGTCTCCTGCAACCCGTTCCCTTGGTGCTAGATGAACGAACGTCTCTCCACTTGCTCAGTTCTGAGAGATAAGTGTGTGTGAAAGCCGTCCTTCACCTAACTGTTTGGGAACACAAAGTTTCTTTTCAGTTGCAAACTCCATTCCATACATATATATTTGGAGGTAGAAGCTCCAACTCGGTTTTACAGTGAAAACTGCAGGAACTTCAAACCGGCACTAGGAAACAGTCTGAGAAAGCAGAGAAAAAGTGCCTCCTGCAACCCGTTCCCTTGGTGCTAGATGAACGAACGTCTCTCCACTTGCTCAGTTCTGAGAGATAAGTGTGTGTGAAAGCCGTCCTTCACCTAGCTTGTTGTTAACACAAAGTTTCTTTTCAGTTGCAAACTCCATTCCATACATATATATGGGGAGGTACTAGCTCCAACTCGGTTTGACAGTGAAAACTGCAGGAACTTCAAACCGGCACTAGGAAACAGACTGAGAAAGCAGAGAAAAAGTGTCTCCTGCAACCCGTTCCCTTGGTGCTAGATGAACGAACGTGTCTCCACTTGCTCAGTTCTGAGAGATAAGTGTGTGTGAAAGCCGTCCTTCACCTAGCTTGTTGGGAACACAAAGTTTCTTTTCAGTTGCAAACTCCATTCCATACATATATAAGGGGAGGTACTAGCTTCAACTCTGTTTTACTGTGAAAACTGCAGGAACTTCAAACCGGCACTAGGAAACAGACTGAGAAAGCAGAGAAAAAGTGTCTCCTGCAACCCGTTCCCTTGGTGCTAGATGAACGAACGTGTCTCCACTTGCTCAGTTCTGAGAGATAAGTGTGTGTGAAAGCCGTCCTTCACATAGCTTGTTGGGAACACAAAGTTTCTTTTCATTTGCAAACTCCATTCCATACATATATAAGGGAAGGTACTAGCTCCAACTCGGTTTTACAGTGAAAACTGCAGGAACTTCAAACCGGCACTTGGAAACAGACTGAGAAAGCAGAGAAAAAGTGTCTCCTGCAACCCGTTCCCTTGGTGCTAGATGAACGAACGTCTCTCCACTTGTTCAATTCTGAGAGATAAGTGTGTGTGAAAGCCGTCCTTCACCTAGATTGTTGGGAACACAAAGTTTCTTTTCAGTTGCAAACTCCATTCCATACATATATATGGGGAGGTACTAGCTCCAACTCGGATTTACAGTGAAAACTGCAGGAACTTCAAACCGGCACTAGGAAACAGACTGAGAAAGCAGAGAAAAAGTGTCTCCTGCAACCCGTTCCCTTGGTGCTAGATGAACGAACGTCTCTCCACTTGCTCAGTTCTGAGAGATAAGTGTGTGTGAAAGCCGTCCTTCACCTAGCTTGTTGGGAACACAAAGTTTCTTTTCAGTTGCAAACTCCATTCCATACATATATATGGGGAGGTACTAGCTCCAACTCGGTTTTACAGTGAAAACTGCAGGAACTTCAAACCGGCACTAGGAAACAGACTGAGAAAGCAGAGAAAAAGTGTCTCCTGCAACCCGTTCCCTTGGTGCTAGATGAACGAACGTCTCTCCACTTGCTCAGTTCTGAGAGATAAGTGTGTGTGAAAGCCGTCCTTCACCTAGCTTGTTGGGAACACAAAGTTTCTTTTCAGTTGCAAACTCCATTCCATACATATATATGGGGAGGTACTAGCTCCAACTCGGTTTTACAGTGAAAACTGCAGGAACTTCAAACCGGCACTAGGAAACAGACTGAGGAAGCAGAGAAAAAGTGTCTCCTGCAACCCGTTCCCTTGGTGCTAGATGAACGAACGTCTCTCCACTTGCTCAGTTCTGAGAGATAAGTGTGTGTGAAAGCCGTCCTTCACCTAGCTTTTTGGGAACACAAAGTTTCTTTTCAGTTGCAAACTCCATTCCATACATATATATTTGGAGGTAGAAGCTCCAACTCGGTTTTACAGTGAAAACTGCAGGAACTTCAAACCGGCACTAGGAAACAGACTGAGAAAGCAGAGAAAAAGTGTCTCCTGCAACCCGTTCCCTTGGTGCTAGATGAACGAACGTCTCTCCACTTGCTCAGTTCTGAGAGATAAGTGTGTGTGAAAGCCGTCCTTCACCTAGCTTGTTGGGAACACAAAGTTTCTTTTCAGTTGCAAACTCCATTCCATACATATATATGGGGAGGTACTAGCTCCAACTCGGTTTTACAGTGAAAACTGCAGGAACTTCAAACCGGCACTAGGAAACAGACTGAGAAAGCAGAGAAAAAGTGTCTCCTGCAACCCGTTCCCTTGGTGCTAGATGAACGAACGTCTCTCCACTTGCTCAGTTCTGAGAGATAAGTGTGTGTGAAAGCCGTCCTTCACCTAGCTTGTTGGGAACACAAAGTTTCTTTTCAGTTGCAAACTCCATTCCATACATATATATGGGGAGGTACTAGCTCCAACTCGGTTTGACAGTGAAAACTGCAGGAACTTCAAACCGGCACTAGGAAACAGACTGAGAAAGCAGAGAAAAAGTGTCTCCTGCAACCCGTTCCCTTGGTGCTAGATGAACGAACGTCTCTCCACTTGCTCAGTTCTGAGAGATAAGTGTGTGTGAAAGCCGTCCTTCACCTAGCTTGTTGGGAACACAAAGTTTCTTTTCAGTTGCAAACTCCATTCCATACATATATATGGGGAGGTACTAGCTCCAACTCGGTTTTACAGTGAAAACTGCAGGAACTTCAAACCGGCACTAGGAAACAGACTGAGAAAGCAGAGAAAAAGTGTCTCCTGCAACCCGTTCCCTTGGTGCTAGATGAACGAACGTCTCTCCACTTGCTCAGTTCTGAGAGATAAGTGTGTGTGAAAGCCGTCCTTCACCTAGCTTGTTGGGAACACAAAGTTTCTTTTCAGTTGCAAACTCCATTCCATACATATATATGGGGAGGTACTAGCTCCAACTCGGTTTTACAGTGAAAACTGCAGGAACTTCAAACCGGCACTAGGAAACAGACTGAGAAAGCAGAGAAAAAGTGTCTCCTGCAAACCGTTCCCTTGGTGCTAGATGAACGAACGTCTCTCCACTTGCTCAGTTCTGAGAGATAAGTGTGTGTGAAAGCCGTCCTTCACCTAGCTTGATGGGAACACAAAGTTTCTTTTCAGTTGCAAACTCCATTCCATACATATATATGGGGAGGTACTAGCTCCAACTCGGTTTGACAGTGAAAACTGCAGGAACTTCAAACCGGCACTAGGAAACAGACTGAGAAAGCAGAGAAAAAGTGTCTCCTGCAACCCGTTCCCTTGGTGCTAGATGAACGAACGTCTCTCCACTTGCTCAGTTCTGAGAGATAAGTGTGTGTGAAAGCCGTCCTTCACCTAACTGTTTGGGAACACAAAGTTTCTTTTCAGTTGCAAACTCCATTCCATACATATATATTTGGAGGTAGAAGCTCCAACTCGGTTTTACAGTGAAAACTGCAGGAACTTCAAACCGGCACTAGGAAACAGTCTGAGAAAGCAGAGAAAAAGTGCCTCCTGCAACCCGTTCCCTTGGTGCTAGATGAACGAACGTCTCTCCACTTGCTCAGTTCTGAGAGATAAGTGTGTGTGAAAGCCGTCCTTCACCTAGCTTGTTGTTAACACAAAGTTTCTTTTCAGTTGCAAACTCCATTCCATACATATATATGGGGAGGTACTAGCTCCAACTCGGTTTGACAGTGAAAACTGCAGGAACTTCAAACCGGCACTAGGAAACAGACTGAGAAAGCAGAGAAAAAGTGTCTCCTGCAACCCGTTCCCTTGGTGCTAGATGAACGAACGTGTCTCCACTTGCTCAGTTCTGAGAGATAAGTGTGTGTGAAAGCCGTCCTTCACCTAGCTTGTTGGGAACACAAAGTTTCTTTTCAGTTGCAAACTCCATTCCATACATATATAAGGGGAGGTACTAGCTTCAACTCTGTTTTACTGTGAAAACTGCAGGAACTTCAAACCGGCACTAGGAAACAGACTGAGAAAGCAGAGAAAAAGTGTCTCCTGCAACCCGTTCCCTTGGTGCTAGATGAACGAACGTGTCTCCACTTGCTCAGTTCTGAGAGATAAGTGTGTGTGAAAGCCGTCCTTCACATAGCTTGTTGGGAACACAAAGTTTCTTTTCATTTGCAAACTCCATTCCATACATATATAAGGGAAGGTACTAGCTCCAACTCGGTTTTACAGTGAAAACTGCAGGAACTTCAAACCGGCACTTGGAAACAGACTGAGAAAGCAGAGAAAAAGTGTCTCCTGCAACCCGTTCCCTTGGTGCTAGATGAACGAACGTCTCTCCACTTGTTCAATTCTGAGAGATAAGTGTGTGTGAAAGCCGTCCTTCACCTAGATTGTTGGGAACACAAAGTTTCTTTTCAGTTGCAAACTCCATTCCATACATATATATGGGGAGGTACTAGCTCCAACTCGGATTTACAGTGAAAACTGCAGGAACTTCAAACCGGCACTAGGAAACAGACTGAGAAAGCAGAGAAAAAGTGTCTCCTGCAACCCGTTCCCTTGGTGCTAGATGAACGAACGTCTCTCCACTTGCTCAGTTCTGAGAGATAAGTGTGTGTGAAAGCCGTCCTTCACCTAGCTTTTTGGGAACACAAAGTTTCTTTTCAGTTGCAAACTCCATTCCATACATATATATTTGGAGGTAGAAGCTCCAACTCGGTTTTACAGTGAAAACTGCAGGAACTTCACACCGGCACTAGGAAACAGACTGAGAAAGCAGAGAAAAAGTGTCTCCTGCAACCCGTTCCCTTGGTGCTAGATGAACGAACGTCTCTCCACTTGCTCAGTTCTGAGAGATAAGTGTGTGTGAAAGCCGTCCTTCACCTAGCTTGTTGGGAACACAAAGTTTCTTTTCAGTTGCAAACTCCATTCCATACATATATATGGGGAGGTACTAGCTACAACTCGGTTTGACAGTGAAAACTGCGGGAACTTCAAACCGGCACTGTTAAACAGACTGAGAAAGCAGACAAAAAGTGTCTCCTGCACCCCGTTCCCTTGGTGCTAGATGAACGAACGTCTCTCCACTTGCTCAGTTCTGAGAGATAAGTGTGTGTGAAAGCCGTCCTTCACCTATCTTGTTGGGAACACAAAGTTTCTTTTCAGTTGCAAACTCCATTCCATACATATATATGGGGAGGTACTAGCTCCAACTCGGTTTTACAGTGAAAACTGCAGGAACTTCAAACCGGCACTAGGAAACAGACTGAGAAAGCAGAGAAAAAGTGTCTCCTGCAACCCGTTCCCTTGGTGCTAGATGAACGAACGTCTCTCCACTTGCTCAGTTCTGAGAGATAAGTGTGTGTGAAAGCCGTCCTTCACCTAGCTTGTTGGGAACACAAAGTTTCTTTTCAGTTGCAAACTCCAATCCATACATATATATGGGGAGGTACTAGCTCCAACTCGGTTTGACAGTGAAAACTGCAGGAACTTCAAACCGGCACTAGGAAACAGACTGAGAAAGCAGAGAAAAAGTGTCTCCTGCAACCCGTTCCCTTGGTGCTAGATGAACGAACGTCTCTCCACTTGCTCAGTTCTGAGAGATAAGTGTGTGTGAAAGCCGTCCTTCACCTAGCTTGTTGGGAACACAAAGTTTCTTTTCAGTTGCAAACTCCATTCCATACATATATATGGGGAGGTACTAGCTCCAACTCGGTTTTACAGTGAAAACTGCAGGAACTTCAAACCGGCACTAGGAAACAGACTGAGAAAGCAGAGAAAAAGTGTCTCCTGCAACCCGTTCCCTTGGTGCTAGATGAACGAACGTCTCTCCACTTGCTCAGTTCTGAGAGATAAGTGTGTGTGAAAGCCGTCCTTCACCTAGCTTGTTGGGAACACAAAGTTTCTTTTCAGTTGCAAACTCCATTCCATACATATATATGGGGAGGTACTAGCTCCAACTCGGTTTGACAGTGAAAACTGCAGGAACTTCAAACCGGCACTAGGAAACAGACTGAGAAAGCAGAGAAAAAGTGTCTCCTGCAACCCGTTCCCTTGGTGCTAGATGAACGAACGTCTCTCCACTTGCTCAGTTCTGAGAGATAAGTGTGTGTGAAAGCCGTCCTTCACCTAGCTTGTTGGGAACACAAAGTTTCTTTTCAGTTGCAAACTCCATTCCATACATATATATGGGGAGGTACTAGCTCCAACTCGGTTTTACAGTGAAAACTGCAGGAACTTCAAACCGGCACTTGGAAACAGACTGAGAAAGCAGAGAAAAAGTCTCTCCTGCAACCCGTTCCCTTGGTGCTAGATGAACGAACGTCTCTCCACTTGCTCAGTTCTGAGAGATAAGTGTGTGTGAAAGCCGTCCTTCACCTAGCTTGTTGGGAACACAAAGTTTCTTTTCAGTTGCAAACTCCATTCCATACATATATATGGGGAGGTACTAGCTCCAACTCGGTTTTACAGTGAAAACTGCAGGAACTTCAAACCGGCACTAGGAAACAGACTGAGAAAGCAGAGAAAAAGTGTCTCCTGCAACCCGTTCCCTTGGTGCTAGATGAACGAACGTCTCTCCACTTGCTCAGTTCTGAGAGATAAGTGTGTGTGAAAGCCGTCCTTCACCTAGCTTGTTGGGAACACAAAGTTTCTTGTCAGTTGCAAACTCCATTCCATACATATATATTGGGAGGTACTAGCTCCAACTCGGTTTTACAGTGAAAACTGCAGGAACTTCAAACCGGCACTAGGAAACAGACTGAGAAAGCAGAGAAAAAGTGTCTCCTGCAACCCGTTCCCTTGGTGCTAGATGAACGAACGTCTCTCCACTTGCTCAGTTCTGAGAGATAAGTGTGTGTGAAAGCCGTCCTTCACCTAGCTTGTTGGGAACACAAAGTTTCTTTTCAGTTGCAAACTCCATTCCATACATATATATTTGGAGGTAGAAGCTCCAACTCGGTTTTACAGTGAAAACTGCAGGAACTTCAAACCGGCACTAGGAAACAGACTGAGAAAGCAGAGAAAAAGTGTCTCCTGCAACCCGTTCCCTTGGTGCTAGATGAACGAACGTCTCTCCACTTGCTCAGTTCTGAGAGATAAGTGTGTGTGAAAGCCGTCCTTCACCTAGCTTGTTGGGAACACAAAGTTTCTTTTCAGTTGCAAACTCCATTCCATACATATATATGGGGAGGTACTAGCTCCAACTCGGTTTTACAGTGAAAACTGCAGGAACTTCAAACCGGCACTAGGAAACAGACTGAGAAAGCAGAGAAAAAGTGTCTCCTGCAACCCGTTCCCTTGGTGCTAGATGAACGAACGTCTCTCCACTTGCTCAGTTCTGAGAGATAAGTGTGTGTGAAAGCCGTCCTTCACCTAGCTTGTTGGGAACACAAAGTTTCTTTTCAGTTGCAAACTCCATTCCATACATATATATGGGGAGGTACTAGCTCCAACTCGGTTTTACAGTGAAAACTGCAGGAACTTCAAACCGGCACTAGGAAACAGACTGAGAAAGCAGAGAAAAAGTGTCTCCTGCAACCCGTTCCCTTGGTGCTAGATGAACGAACGTCTCTCCACTTGCTCAGTTCTGAGAGATAAGTGTGTGTGAAAGCCGTCCTTCACCTAGCTTGTTGGGAACACAAAGTTTCTTTTCAGTTGCAAACTCCATTCCATACATATATATTTGGAGGTAGAAGCTCCAACTCGGTTTTACAGTGAAAACTGCAGGAACTTCAAACCGGCACTAGGAAACAGACTGAGAAAGCAGAGAAAAAGTGTCTCCTGCAACCCGTTCCCTTGGTGCTAGATGAACGAACGTCTCTCCACTTGCTCAGTTCTGAGAGATAAGTGTGTGTGAAAGCCGTCCTTCACCTAGCTTGTTGGGAACACAAAGTTTCTTTTCAGTTGCAAACTCCATTCCATACATATATATGGGGAGGTACTAGCTCCAACTCGGTTTTACAGTGAAAACTGCAGGAACTTCAAACCGGCACTAGGAAACAGACTGAGAAAGCAGAGAAAAAGTGTCTCCTGCAACCCGTTCCCTTGGTGCTAGATGAACGAACGTCTCTCCACTTGCTCAGTTCTGAGAGATAAGTGTGTGTGAAAGCCGTCCTTCACCTAGCTTGTTGGGAACACAAAGTTTCTTTTCAGTTGCAAACTCCATTCCATACATATATATGGGGAGGTACTAGCTCCAACTCGGTTTGACAGTGAAAACTGCAGGAACTTCAAACCGGCACTAGGAAACAGACTGAGAAAGCAGAGAAAAAGTGTCTCCTGCAACCCGTTCCCTTGGTGCTAGATGAACGAACGTCTCTCCACTTGCTCAGTTCTGAGAGATAAGTGTGTGTGAAAGCCGTCCTTCACCTAGCTTGTTGGGAACACAAAGTTTCTTGTCAGTTGCAAACTCCATTCCATACATATATATTGGGAGGTACTAGCTCCAACTCGGTTTTACAGTGAAAACTGCAGGAACTTCAAACCGGCACTAGGAAACAGACTGAGAAAGCAGAGAAAAAGTGTCTCCTGCAACCCGTTCCCTTGGTGCTAGATGAACGAACGTCTCTCCACTTGCTCAGTTCTGAGAGATAAGTGTGTGTGAAAGCCGTCCTTCACCTAGCTTGTTGGGAACACAAAGTTTCTTTTCAGTTGCAAACTCCATTCCATACATATATATTTGGAGGTAGAAGCTCCAACTCGGTTTTACAGTGAAAACTGCAGGAACTTCAAACCGGCACTAGGAAACAGACTGAGAAAGCAGAGAAAAAGTGTCTCCTGCAACCCGTTCCCTTGGTGCTAGATGAACGAACGTCTCTCCACTTGCTCAGTTCTGAGAGATAAGTGTGTGTGAAAGCCGTCCTTCACCTAGCTTGTTGGGAACACAAAGTTTCTTTTCAGTTGCAAACTCCATTCCATACATATATATGGGGAGGTACTAGCTCCAACTCGGTTTTACAGTGAAAACTGCAGGAACTTCAAACCGGCACTAGGAAACAGACTGAGAAAGCAGAGAAAAAGTGTCTCCTGCAACCCGTTCCCTTGGTGCTAGATGAACGAACGTCTCTCCACTTGCTCAGTTCTGAGAGATAAGTGTGTGTGAAAGCCGTCCTTCACCTAGCTTGTTGGGAACACAAAGTTTCTTTTCAGTTGCAAACTCCATTCCATACATATATATGGGGAGGTACTAGCTCCAACTCGGTTTTACAGTGAAAACTGCAGGAACTTCAAACCGGCACTAGGAAACAGACTGAGAAAGCAGAGAAAAAGTGTCTCCTGCAACCCGTTCCCTTGGTGCTAGATGAACGAACGTCTCTCCACTTGCTCAGTTCTGAGAGATAAGTGTGTGTGAAAGCCGTCCTTCACCTAGCTTGTTGGGAACACAAAGTTTCTTTTCAGTTGCAAACTCCATTCCATACATATATATTTGGAGGTAGAAGCTCCAACTCGGTTTTACAGTGAAAACTGCAGGAACTTCAAACCGGCACTAGGAAACAGACTGAGAAAGCAGAGAAAAAGTGTCTCCTGCAACCCGTTCCCTTGGTGCTAGATGAACGAACGTCTCTCCACTTGCTCAGTTCTGAGAGATAAGTGTGTGTGAAAGCCGTCCTTCACCTAGCTTGTTGGGAACACAAAGTTTCTTTTCAGTTGCAAACTCCATTCCATACATATATATGGGGAGGTACTAGCTCCAACTCGGTTTTACAGTGAAAACTGCAGGAACTTCAAACCGGCACTAGGAAACAGACTGAGAAAGCAGAGAAAAAGTGTCTCCTGCAACCCGTTCCCTTGGTGCTAGATGAACGAACGTCTCTCCACTTGCTCAGTTCTGAGAGATAAGTGTGTGTGAAAGCCGTCCTTCACCTAGCTTGTTGGGAACACAAAGTTTCTTTTCAGTTGCAAACTCCATTCCATACATATATATGGGGAGGTACTAGCTCCAACTCGGTTTGACAGTGAAAACTGCAGGAACTTCAAACCGGCACTAGGAAACAGACTGAGAAAGCAGAGAAAAAGTGTCTCCTGCAACCCGTTCCCTTGGTGCTAGATGAACGAACGTCTCTCCACTTGCTCAGTTCTGAGAGATAAGTGTGTGTGAAAGCCGTCCTTCACCTAGCTTGTTGGGAACACAAAGTTTCTTTTCAGTTGCAAACTCCATTCCATACATATATATGGGGAGGTACTAGCTCCAACTCGGTTTTACAGTGAAAACTGCAGGAACTTCAAACCGGCACTAGGAAACAGACTGAGAAAGCAGAGAAAAAGTGTCTCCTGCAACCCGTTCCCTTGGTGCTAGATGAACGAACGTCTCTCCACTTGCTCAGTTCTGAGAGATAAGTGTGTGTGAAAGCCGTCCTTCACCTAACTGTTTGGGAACACAAAGTTTCTTTTCAGTTGCAAACTCCATTCCATACATATATATTTGGAGGTAGAAGCTCCAACTCGGTTTTACAGTGAAAACTGCAGGAACTTCAAACCGGCACTAGGAAACAGTCTGAGAAAGCAGAGAAAAAGTGCCTCCTGCAACCCGTTCCCTTGGTGCTAGATGAACGAACGTCTCTCCACTTGCTCAGTTCTGAGAGATAAGTGTGTGTGAAAGCCGTCCTTCACCTAGCTTGTTGTTAACACAAAGTTTCTTTTCAGTTGCAAACTCCATTCCATACATATATATGGGGAGGTACAAGCTCCAACTGGGTTTGACAGTGAAAACTGCAGGAACTTCAAACCGGCACTAGGAAACAGACTGAGAAAGCAGAGAAAAATTGTCTCCTGCAACCCGTTCCCTTGGTGCTAGATGAACGAACGTGTCTCCACTTGCTCAGTTCTGAGAGATAAGTGTGTGTGAAAGCCGTCCTTCACCTAGCTTGTTGGGAACACAAAGTTTCTTTTCAGTTGCAAACTCCATTCCATACATATATAAGGGGAGGTACTAGCTTCAACTCTGTTTTACTGTGAAAACTGCAGGAACTTCAAACCGGCACTAGGAAACAGACTGAGAAAGCAGAGAAAAAGTGTCTCCTGCAACCCGTTCCCTTGGTGCTAGATGAACGAACGTGTCTCCACTTGCTCAGTTCTGAGAGATAAGTGTGTGTGAAAGCCGTCCTTCACATAGCTTGTTGGGAACACAAAGTTTCTTTTCAGTTGCAAACTCCATTCCATACATATATAAGGGAAGGTACTAGCTCCAACTCGGTTTTACAGTGAAAACTGCAGGAACTTCAAACCGGCACTTGGAAACAGACTGAGAAAGCAGAGAAAAAGTGTCTCCTGCAACCCGTTCCCTTGGTGCTAGATGAACGAACGTCTCTCCACTTGTTCAATTCTGAGAGATAAGTGTGTGTGAAAGCCGTCCTTCACCTAGATTGTTGGGAACACAAAGTTTCTTTTCAGTTGCAAACTCCATTCCATACATATATATGGGGAGGTACTAGCTCCAACTCGGTTTTACAGTGAAAACTGCAGGAACTTCAAACCGGCACTAGGAAACAGACTGAGAAAGCAGAGAAAAAGTGTCTCCTGCAACCCGTTCCCTTGGTGCTAGATGAACGAACGTCTCTCCACTTGCTCAGTTCTGAGAGATAAGTGTGTGTGAAAGCCGTCCTTCACCTAGCTTTTTGGGAACACAAAGTTTCTTTTCAGTTGCAAACTCCATTCCATACATATATATTTGGAGGTAGAAGCTCCAACTCGGTTTTACAGTGAAAACTGCAGGAACTTCAAACCGGCACTAGGAAACAGACTGAGAAAGCAGAGAAAAAGTGTCTCCTGCAACCCGTTCCCTTGGTGCTAGATGAACGAACGTCTCTCCACTTGCTCAGTTCTGAGAGATAAGTGTGTGTGAAAGCCGTCCTTCACCTAGCTTGTTGGGAACACAAAGTTTCTTTTCAGTTGCAAACTCCATTCCATACATATATATGGGGAGGTACTAGCTACAACTCGGTTTGACAGTGAAAACTGCGGGAACTTCAAACCGGCACTGTTAAACAGACTGAGAAAGCAGACAAAAAGTGTCTCCTGCACCCCGTTCCCTTGGTGCTAGATGAACGAACGTCTCTCCACTTGCTCAGTTCTGAGAGATAAGTGTGTGTGAAAGCCGTCCTTCACCTAGCTTGTTGGGAACACAAAGTTTCTTTTCAGTTGCAAACTCCATTCCATACATATATATGGGGAGGTACAAGCTCCAACTGGGTTTGACAGTGAAAACTGCAGGAACTTCAAACCGGCACTAGGAAACAGACTGAGAAAGCAGAGAAAAAGTGTCTCCTGCAACCCGTTCCCTTGGTGCTAGATGAACGAACGTGTCTCCACTTGCTCAGTTCTGAGAGATAAGTGTGTGTGAAAGCCGTCCTTCACCTAGCTTGTTGGGAACACAAAGTTTCTTTTCAGTTGCAAACTCCATTCCATACATATATAAGGGGAGGTACTAGCTTCAACTCTGTTTTACTGTGAAAACTGCAGGAAATTCAAACCGGCACTAGGAAACAGACTGAGAAAGCAGAGAAAAAGTGTCTCCTGCAACCCGTTCCCTTGGTGCTAGATGAACGAACGTGTCTCCACTTGCTCAGTTCTGAGAGATAAGTGTGTGTGAAAGCCGTCCTTCACATAGCTTGTTGGGAACACAAAGTTTCTTTTCAGTTGCAAACTCCATTCCATACATATATAAGGGAAGGTTCTAGCTCCAACTCGGTTTTACAGTGAAAACTGCAGGAACTTCAAACCGGCACTTGGAAACAGACTGAGAAAGCAGAGAAAAAGTGTCTCCTGCAACCCGTTCCCTTGGTGCTAGATGAACGAACGTCTCTCCACTTGTTCAATTCTGAGAGATAAGTGTGTGTGAAAGCCGTCCTTCACCTAGATTGTTGGGAACACAAAGTTTCTTTTCAGTTGCAAACTCCATTCCATACATATATATGGGGAGGTACTAGCTCCAACTCGGTTTTACAGTGAAAACTGCAGGAACTTCAAACCGGCACTAGGAAACAGACTGAGAAAGCAGAGAAAAAGTGTCTCCTGCAACCCGTTCCCTTGGTGCTAGATGAACGAACGTCTCTCCACTTGCTCAGTTCTGAGAGATAAGTGTGTGTGAAAGCCGTCCTTCACCTAGCTTTTTGGGAACACAAAGTTTCTTTTCAGTTGCAAACTCCATTCCATACATATATATTTGGAGGTAGAAGCTCCAACTCGGTTTTACAGTGAAAACTGCAGGAACTTCAAACCGGCACTAGGAAACAGACTGAGAAAGCAGAGAAAAAGTGTCTCCTGCAAACCGTTCCCTTGGTGCTAGATGAACGAACGTCTCTCCACTTGCTCAGTTCTGAGAGATAAGTGTGTGTGAAAGCCGTCCTTCACCTAGCTTGTTGGGAACACAAAGTTTCTTTTCAGTTGCAAACTCCATTCCATACATATATATGGGGAGGTACTAGCTCCAACTCGGTTTTACAGTGAAAACTGCAGGAACTTCAAACCGGCACTAGGAAACAGACTGAGAAAGCAGAGAAAAAGTGTCTCCTGCAACCCGTTCCCTTGGTGCTAGATGAACGAACGTCTCTCCACTTGCTCAGTTCTGAGAGATAAGTGTGTGTGAAAGCCGTCCTTCACCTAGCTTGTTGGGAACACAAAGTTTCTTTTCAGTTGCAAACTCCAATCCATACATATATATGGGGAGGTACTAGCTCCAACTCGGTTTTACAGTGAAAACTGCAGGAACTTCAAACCGGCACTAGGAAACAGACTGAGAAAGCAGAGAAAAAGTGTCTCCTGCAACCCGTTCCCTTGGTGCTAGATGAACGAACGTCTCTCCACTTGCTCAGTTCTGAGAGATAAGTGTGTGTGAAAGCCGTCCTTCACCTAACTGTTTGGGAACACAAAGTTTCTTTTCAGTTGCAAACTCCATTCCATACATATATATTTGGAGGTAGAAGCTCCAACTCGGTTTTACAGTGAAAACTGCAGGAACTTCAAACCGGCACTAGGAAACAGTCTGAGAAAGCAGAGAAAAAGTGCCTCCTGCAACCCGTTCCCTTGGTGCTAGATGAACGAACGTCTCTCCACTTGCTCAGTTCTGAGAGATAAGTGTGTGTGAAAGCCGTCCTTCACCTAGCTTGTTGTTAACACAAAGTTTCTTTTCAGTTGCAAACTCCATTCCATACATATATATGGGGAGGTACAAGCTCCAACTGGGTTTGACAGTGAAAACTGCAGGAACTTCAAACCGGCACTAGGAAACAGACTGAGAAAGCAGAGAAAAATTGTCTCCTGCAACCCGTTCCCTTGGTGCTAGATGAACGAACGTGTCTCCACTTGCTCAGTTCTGAGAGATAAGTGTGTGTGAAAGCCGTCCTTCACCTAGCTTGTTGGGAACACAAAGTTTCTTTTCAGTTGCAAACTCCATTCCATACATATATAAGGGGAGGTACTAGCTTCAACTCTGTTTTACTGTGAAAACTGCAGGAACTTCAAACCGGCACTAGGAAACAGACTGAGAAAGCAGAGAAAAAGTGTCTCCTGCAACCCGTTCCCTTGGTGCTAGATGAACGAACGTGTCTCCACTTGCTCAGTTCTGAGAGATAAGTGTGTGTGAAAGCCGTCCTTCACATAGCTTGTTGGGAACACAAAGTTTCTTTTCAGTTGCAAACTCCATTCCATACATATATAAGGGAAGGTACTAGCTCCAACTCGGTTTTACAGTGAAAACTGCAGGAACTTCAAACCGGCACTTGGAAACAGACTGAGAAAGCAGAGAAAAAGTGTCTCCTGCAACCCGTTCCCTTGGTGCTAGATGAACGAACGTCTCTCCACTTGTTCAATTCTGAGAGATAAGTGTGTGTGAAAGCCGTCCTTCACCTAGATTGTTGGGAACACAAAGTTTCTTTTCAGTTGCAAACTCCATTCCATACATATATATGGGGAGGTACTAGCTCCAACTCGGTTTTACAGTGAAAACTGCAGGAACTTCAAACCGGCACTAGGAAACAGACTGAGAAAGCAGAGAAAAAGTGTCTCCTGCAACCCGTTCCCTTGGTGCTAGATGAACGAACGTCTCTCCACTTGCTCAGTTCTGAGAGATAAGTGTGTGTGAAAGCCGTCCTTCACCTAGCTTTTTGGGAACACAAAGTTTCTTTTCAGTTGCAAACTCCATTCCATACATATATATTTGGAGGTAGAAGCTCCAACTCGGTTTTACAGTGAAAACTGCAGGAACTTCAAACCGGCACTAGGAAACAGACTGAGAAAGCAGAGAAAAAGTGTCTCCTGCAACCCGTTCCCTTGGTGCTAGATGAACGAACGTCTCTCCACTTGCTCAGTTCTGAGAGATAAGTGTGTGTGAAAGCCGTCCTTCACCTAGCTTGTTGGGAACACAAAGTTTCTTTTCAGTTGCAAACTCCATTCCATACATATATATGGGGAGGTACTAGCTACAACTCGGTTTGACAGTGAAAACTGCGGGAACTTCAAACCGGCACTGTTAAACAGACTGAGAAAGCAGACAAAAAGTGTCTCCTGCACCCCGTTCCCTTGGTGCTAGATGAACGAACGTCTCTCCACTTGCTCAGTTCTGAGAGATAAGTGTGTGTGAAAGCCGTCCTTCACCTAGCTTGTTGGGAACACAAAGTTTCTTTTCAGTTGCAAACTCCATTCCATACATATATATGGGGAGGTACTAGCTCCAACTCGGTTTTACAGTGAAAACTGCAGGAACTTCAAACCGGCACTAGGAAACAGACTGAGAAAGCAGAGAAAAAGTGTCTCCTGCAACCCGTTCCCTTGGTGCTAGATGAACGAACGTCTCTCCACTTGCTCAGTTCTGAGAGATAAGTGTGTGTGAAAGCCGTCCTTCACCTAGCTTGTTGGGAACACAAAGTTTCTTTTCAGTTGCAAACTCCAATCCATACATATATATGGGGAGGTACTAGCTCCAACTCGGTTTTACAGTGAAAACTGCAGGAACTTCAAACCGGCACTAGGAAACAGACTGAGAAAGCAGAGAAAAAGTGTCTCCTGCAACCCGTTCCCTTGGTGCTAGATGAACGAACGTCTCTCCACTTGCTCAGTTCTGAGAGATAAGTGTGTGTGAAAGCCGTCCTTCACCTAGCTTGTTGGGAACACAAAGTTTCTTTTCAGTTGCAAACTCCATTCCATACATATATATGGGGAGGTACTAGCTCCAACTCGGTTTTACAGTGAAAACTGCAGGAACTTCAAACCGGCACTAGGAAACAGACTGAGAAAGCAGAGAAAAAGTGTCTCCTGCAACCCGTTCCCTTGGTGCTAGATGAACGAACGTCTCTCCACTTGCTCAGTTCTGAGAGATAAGTGTGTGTGAAAGCCGTCCTTCACCTAGCTTGTTGGGAACACAAAGTTTCTTTTCAGTTGCAAACTCCATTCCATACATATATATGGGGAGGTACTAGCTCCAACTCGGTTTGACAGTGAAAACTGCAGGAACTTCAAACCGGCACTTGGAAACAGACTGAGAAAGCAGAAAAAAAGTGTCTCCTGCAACCCGTTCCCTTGGTGCTAGATGAACGAACGTCTCTCCACTTGCTCAGTTCTGAGAGATAAGTGTGTGTGAAAGCCGTCCTTCACCTAGCTTGTTGGGAACACAAAGTTTCTTTTCAGTTGCAAACTCCATTCCATACATATATATGGGGAGGTACTAGCTCCAACTCGGTTTTACAGTGAAAACTGCAGGAACTTCAAACCGGCACTAGGAAACAGACTGAGAAAGCAGAGAAAAAGTGTCTCCTGCAACCCGTTCCCTTGGTGCTAGATGAACGAACGTCTCTCCACTTGCTCAGTTCTGAGAGATAAGTGTGTGTGAAAGCCGTCCTTCACCTAGATTGTTGGGAACACAAAGTTTCTTTTCAGTTGCAAACTCCATTCCATACATATATATGGGGAGGTACTAGCTCCAACTCGGTTTTACAGTGAAAACTGCAGGAACTTCAAACCGGCACTAGGAAACAGACTGAGAAAGCAGAGAAAAAGTGTCTCCTGCAACCCGTTCCCTTGGTGCTAGATGAACGAACGTCTCTCCACTTGCTCAGTTCTGAGAGATAAGTGTGTGTGAAAGCCGTCCTTCACCTAGCTTGTTGGGAACACAAAGTTTCTTTTCAGTTGCAAACTCCATTCCATACATATATATGGGGAGGTACTAGCTCCAACTCGGTTTTACAGTGAAAACTGCAGGAACTTCAAACCGGCACTAGGAAACAGACTGAGAAAGCAGAGAAAAAGTGTCTCCTGCAACCCGTTCCCTTGGTGCTAGATGAACGAACGTCTCTCCACTTGCTCAGTTCTGAGAGATAAGTGTGTGTGAAAGCCGTCCTTCACCTAGCTTGTTGGGAACACAAAGTTTCTTTTCAGTTGCAAACTCCATTCCATACATATATATTGGGAGGTACTAGCTCCAACTCGGTTTTACAGTGAAAACTGCAGGAACTTCAAACCGGCACTAGGAAACAGACTGAGAAAGCAGAGAAAAAGTGTCTCCTGCAACCCGTTCCCTTGGTGCTAGATGAACGAACGTCTCTCCACTTGCTCAGTTCTGAGAGATAAGTGTGTGTGAAAGCCGTCCTTCACCTAGCTTGTTGGGAACACAAAGTTTCTTTTCAGTTGCAAACTCCATTCCATACATATATATTTGGAGGTAGAAGCTCCAACTCGGTTTTACAGTGAAAACTGCAGGAACTTCAAACCGGCACTAGGAAACAGACTGAGAAAGCAGAGAAAAAGTGTCTCCTGCAACCCGTTCCCTTGGTGCTAGATGAACGAACGTCTCTCCACTTGCT
The DNA here is from genome assembly GCF_048773025.1 of Camelus bactrianus. Taxonomy (NCBI): domain Eukaryota; kingdom Metazoa; phylum Chordata; class Mammalia; order Artiodactyla; family Camelidae; genus Camelus; species Camelus bactrianus. The sequence continues at coordinate 123,873 of NW_027413947.1, read as the reverse complement.
CAGTTCTGAGAGATAAGTGTGTGTGAAAGCCGTCCTTCACCTAGATTGTTGGGAACACAAAGTTTCTTTTCAGTTGCAAACTCCATTCCATACATATATATTGGGAGGTACTAGCTCCAACTCGGTTTTACAGTGAAAACTGCAGGAACTTCAAACCGGCACTAGGAAACAGACTGAGAAAGCAGAGAAAAAGTGTCTCCTGCAACCCGTTCCCTTGGTGCTAGATGAACGAACGTCTCTCCACTTGCTCAGTTCTGAGAGATAAGTGTGTGTGAAAGCCGTCCTTCACCTAGCTTGTTGGGAACACAAAGTTTCTTTTCAGTTGCAAACTCCATTCCATACATATATATTTGGAGGTAGAAGCTCCAACTCGGTTTTACAGTGAAAACTGCAGGAACTTCAAACCGGCACTAGGAAACAGACTGAGAAAGCAGAGAAAAAGTGTCTCCTGCAACCCGTTCCCTTGGTGCTAGATGAACGAACGTCTCTCCACTTGCTCAGTTCTGAGAGATAAGTGTGTGTGAAAGCCGTCCTTCACCTAGATTGTTGGGAACACAAAGTTTCTTTTCAGTTGCAAACTCCATTCCATACATATATATGGGGAGGTACTAGCTCCAACTCGGTTTTACAGTGAAAACTGCAGGAACTTCAAACCGGCACTAGGAAACAGACTGAGAAAGCAGAGAAAAAGTGTCTCCTGCAACCCGTTCCCTTGGTGCTAGATGAACGACCGTCTCTCCACTTGCTCAGTTCTGAGAGATAAGTGTGTGTGAAAGCCGTCCTTCACCTAGCTTGTTGGGAACACAAAGTTTCTTTTCAGTTGCAAACTCCATTCCATACATATATATGGGGAGGTACTAGCTCCAACTCGGTTTGACAGTGAAAACTGCAGGAACTTCAAACCGGCACTAGGAAACAGACTGAGAAAGCAGAGAAAAAGTGTCTCCTGCAACCCGTTCCCTTGGTGCTAGATGAACGAACGTCTCTCCACTTGCTCAGTTCTGAGAGATAAGTGTGTGTGAAAGCCGTCCTTCACCTAGCTTGTTGGGAACACAAAGTTTCTTTTCAGTTGCAAACTCCATTCCATACATATATATGGGGAGGTACTAGCTCCAACTCGGTTTGACAGTGAAAACTGCAGGAACTTCAAACCGGCACTAGGAAACAGACTGAGAAAGCAGAGAAAAAGTGTCTCCTGCAACCCGTTCCCTTGGTGCTAGATGAACGAACGTCTCTCCACTTGCTCAGTTCTGAGAGATAAGTGTGTGTGAAAGCCGTCCTTCACCTAGCTTGTTGGGAACACAAAGTTTCTTTTCAGTTGCAAACTCCATTCCATACATATATATGGGGAGGTACTAGCTCCAACTCGGTTTTACAGTGAAAACTGCAGGAACTTCAAACCGGCACTAGGAAACAGACTGAGAAAGCAGAGAAAAAGTGTCTCCTGCAACCCGTTCCCTTGGTGCTAGATGAACGAACGTCTCTCCACTTGCTCAGTTCTGAGAGATAAGTGTGTGTGAAAGCCGTCCTTCACCTAACTGTTTGGGAACACAAAGTTTCTTTTCAGTTGCAAACTCCATTCCATACATATATATTTGGAGGTAGAAGCTCCAACTCGGTTTTACAGTGAAAACTGCAGGAACTTCAAACCGGCACTAGGAAACAGTCTGAGAAAGCAGAGAAAAAGTGCCTCCTGCAACCCGTTCCCTTGGTGCTAGATGAACGAACGTCTCTCCACTTGCTCAGTTCTGAGAGATAAGTGTGTGTGAAAGCCGTCCTTCACCTAGCTTGTTGTTAACACAAAGTTTCTTTTCAGTTGCAAACTCCATTCCATACATATATATGGGGAGGTACAAGCTCCAACTGGGTTTGACAGTGAAAACTGCAGGAACTTCAAACCGGCACTAGGAAACAGACTGAGAAAGCAGAGAAAAATTGTCTCCTGCAACCCGTTCCCTTGGTGCTAGATGAACGAACGTGTCTCCACTTGCTCAGTTCTGAGAGATAAGTGTGTGTGAAAGCCGTCCTTCACCTAGCTTGTTGGGAACACAAAGTTTCTTTTCAGTTGCAAACTCCATTCCATACATATATAAGGGGAGGTACTAGCTTCAACTCTGTTTTACTGTGAAAACTGCAGGAACTTCAAACCGGCACTAGGAAACAGACTGAGAAAGCAGAGAAAAAGTGTCTCCTGCAACCCGTTCCCTTGGTGCTAGATGAACGAACGTGTCTCCACTTGCTCAGTTCTGAGAGATAAGTGTGTGTGAAAGCCGTCCTTCACATAGCTTGTTGGGAACACAAAGTTTCTTTTCAGTTGCAAACTCCATTCCATACATATATAAGGGAAGGTACTAGCTCCAACTCGGTTTTACAGTGAAAACTGCAGGAACTTCAAACCGGCACTTGGAAACAGACTGAGAAAGCAGAGAAAAAGTGTCTCCTGCAACCCGTTCCCTTGGTGCTAGATGAACGAACGTCTCTCCACTTGTTCAATTCTGAGAGATAAGTGTGTGTGAAAGCCGTCCTTCACCTAGATTGTTGGGAACACAAAGTTTCTTTTCAGTTGCAAACTCCATTCCATACATATATATGGGGAGGTACTAGCTCCAACTCGGTTTTACAGTGAAAACTGCAGGAACTTCAAACCGGCACTAGGAAACAGACTGAGAAAGCAGAGAAAAAGTGTCTCCTGCAACCCGTTCCCTTGGTGCTAGATGAACGAACGTCTCTCCACTTGCTCAGTTCTGAGAGATAAGTGTGTGTGAAAGCCGTCCTTCACCTAGCTTTTTGGGAACACAAAGTTTCTTTTCAGTTGCAAACTCCATTCCATACATATATATTTGGAGGTAGAAGCTCCAACTCGGTTTTACAGTGAAAACTGCAGGAACTTCAAACCGGCACTAGGAAACAGACTGAGAAAGCAGAGAAAAAGTGTCTCCTGCAACCCGTTCCCTTGGTGCTAGATGAACGAACGTCTCTCCACTTGCTCAGTTCTGAGAGATAAGTGTGTGTGAAAGCCGTCCTTCACCTAGCTTGTTGGGAACACAAAGTTTCTTTTCAGTTGCAAACTCCATTCCATACATATATATGGGGAGGTACTAGCTACAACTCGGTTTGACAGTGAAAACTGCGGGAACTTCAAACCGGCACTGTTAAACAGACTGAGAAAGCAGACAAAAAGTGTCTCCTGCACCCCGTTCCCTTGGTGCTAGATGAACGAACGTCTCTCCACTTGCTCAGTTCTGAGAGATAAGTGTGTGTGAAAGCCGTCCTTCACCTAGCTTGTTGGGAACACAAAGTTTCTTTTCAGTTGCAAACTCCATTCCATACATATATATGGGGAGGTACTAGCTCCAACTCGGTTTTACAGTGAAAACTGCAGGAACTTCAAACCGGCACTAGGAAACAGACTGAGAAAGCAGAGAAAAAGTGTCTCCTGCAACCCGTTCCCTTGGTGCTAGATGAACGAACGTGTCTCCACTTGCTCAGTTCTGAGAGATAAGTGTGTGTGAAAGCCGTCCTTCACCTAGCTTGTTGGGAACACAAAGTTTCTTTTCAGTTGCAAACTCCATTCCATACATATATAAGGGGAGGTACTAGCTTCAACTCTGTTTTACTGTGAAAACTGCAGGAAATTCAAACCGGCACTAGGAAACAGACTGAGAAAGCAGAGAAAAAGTGTCTCCTGCAACCCGTTCCCTTGGTGCTAGATGAACGAACGTGTCTCCACTTGCTCAGTTCTGAGAGATAAGTGTGTGTGAAAGCCGTCCTTCACATAGCTTGTTGGGAACACAAAGTTTCTTTTCAGTTGCAAACTCCATTCCATACATATATAAGGGAAGGTTCTAGCTCCAACTCGGTTTTACAGTGAAAACTGCAGGAACTTCAAACCGGCACTTGGAAACAGACTGAGAAAGCAGAGAAAAAGTGTCTCCTGCAACCCGTTCCCTTGGTGCTAGATGAACGAACGTCTCTCCACTTGTTCAATTCTGAGAGATAAGTGTGTGTGAAAGCCGTCCTTCACCTAGATTGTTGGGAACACAAAGTTTCTTTTCAGTTGCAAACTCCATTCCATACATATATATGGGGAGGTACTAGCTCCAACTCGGTTTTACAGTGAAAACTGCAGGAACTTCAAACCGGCACTAGGAAACAGACTGAGAAAGCAGAGAAAAAGTGTCTCCTGCAACCCGTTCCCTTGGTGCTAGATGAACGAACGTCTCTCCACTTGCTCAGTTCTGAGAGATAAGTGTGTGTGAAAGCCGTCCTTCACCTAGCTTTTTGGGAACACAAAGTTTCTTTTCAGTTGCAAACTCCATTCCATACATATATATTTGGAGGTAGAAGCTCCAACTCGGTTTTACAGTGAAAACTGCAGGAACTTCAAACCGGCACTAGGAAACAGACTGAGAAAGCAGAGAAAAAGTGTCTCCTGCAACCCGTTCCCTTGGTGCTAGATGAACGAACGTCTCTCCACTTGCTCAGTTCTGAGAGATAAGTGTGTGTGAAAGCCGTCCTTCACCTAGCTTGTTGGGAACACAAAGTTTCTTTTCAGTTGCAAACTCCATTCCATACATATATATGGGGAGGTACTAGCTCCAACTCGGTTTTACAGTGAAAACTGCAGGAACTTCAAACCGGCACTAGGAAACAGACTGAGAAAGCAGAGAAAAAGTGTCTCCTGCAACCCGTTCCCTTGGTGCTAGATGAACGAACGTCTCTCCACTTGCTCAGTTCTGAGAGATAAGTGTGTGTGAAAGCCGTCCTTCACCTAGCTTGTTGGGAACACAAAGTTTCTTTTCAGTTGCAAACTCCAATCCATACATATATATGGGGAGGTACTAGCTCCAACTCGGTTTTACAGTGAAAACTGCAGGAACTTCAAACCGGCACTAGGAAACAGACTGAGAAAGCAGAGAAAAAGTGTCTCCTGCAACCCGTTCCCTTGGTGCTAGATGAACGAACGTCTCTCCACTTGCTCAGTTCTGAGAGATAAGTGTGTGTGAAAGCCGTCCTTCACCTAACTGTTTGGGAACACAAAGTTTCTTTTCAGTTGCAAACTCCATTCCATACATATATATTTGGAGGTAGAAGCTCCAACTCGGTTTTACAGTGAAAACTGCAGGAACTTCAAACCGGCACTAGGAAACAGTCTGAGAAAGCAGAGAAAAAGTGCCTCCTGCAACCCGTTCCCTTGGTGCTAGATGAACGAACGTCTCTCCACTTGCTCAGTTCTGAGAGATAAGTGTGTGTGAAAGCCGTCCTTCACCTAGCTTGTTGTTAACACAAAGTTTCTTTTCAGTTGCAAACTCCATTCCATACATATATATGGGGAGGTACAAGCTCCAACTGGGTTTGACAGTGAAAACTGCAGGAACTTCAAACCGGCACTTGGAAACAGACTGAGAAAGCAGAGAAAAATTGTCTCCTGCAACCCGTTCCCTTGGTGCTAGATGAACGAACGTGTCTCCACTTGCTCAGTTCTGAGAGATAAGTGTGTGTGAAAGCCGTCCTTCACCTAGCTTGTTGGGAACACAAAGTTTCTTTTCAGTTGCAAACTCCATTCCATACATATATAAGGGGAGGTACTAGCTTCAACTCTGTTTTACTGTGAAAACTGCAGGAACTTCAAACCGGCACTAGGAAACAGACTGAGAAAGCAGAGAAAAAGTGTCTCCTGCAACCCGTTCCCTTGGTGCTAGATGAACGAACGTGTCTCCACTTGCTCAGTTCTGAGAGATAAGTGTGTGTGAAAGCCGTCCTTCACATAGCTTGTTGGGAACACAAAGTTTCTTTTCAGTTGCAAACTCCATTCCATACATATATAAGGGAAGGTACTAGCTCCAACTCGGTTTTACAGTGAAAACTGCAGGAACTTCAAACCGGCACTTGGAAACAGACTGAGAAAGCAGAGAAAAAGTGTCTCCTGCAACCCGTTCCCTTGGTGCTAGATGAACGAACGTCTCTCCACTTGTTCAATTCTGAGAGATAAGTGTGTGTGAAAGCCGTCCTTCACCTAGATTGTTGGGAACACAAAGTTTCTTTTCAGTTGCAAACTCCATTCCATACATATATATGGGGAGGTACTAGCTCCAACTCGGTTTTACAGTGAAAACTGCAGGAACTTCAAACCGGCACTAGGAAACAGACTGAGAAAGCAGAGAAAAAGTGTCTCCTGCAACCCGTTCCCTTGGTGCTAGATGAACGAACGTCTCTCCACTTGCTCAGTTCTGAGAGATAAGTGTGTGTGAAAGCCGTCCTTCACCTAGCTTTTTGGGAACACAAAGTTTCTTTTCAGTTGCAAACTCCATTCCATACATATATATTTGGAGGTAGAAGCTCCAACTCGGTTTTACAGTGAAAACTGCAGGAACTTCAAACCGGCACTAGGAAACAGACTGAGAAAGCAGAGAAAAAGTGTCTCCTGCAACCCGTTCCCTTGGTGCTAGATGAACGAACGTCTCTCCACTTGCTCAGTTCTGAGAGATAAGTGTGTGTGAAAGCCGTCCTTCACCTAGCTTGTTGGGAACACAAAGTTTCTTTTCAGTTGCAAACTCCATTCCATACATATATATGGGGAGGTACTAGCTACAACTCGGTTTGACAGTGAAAACTGCGGGAACTTCAAACCGGCACTGTTAAACAGACTGAGAAAGCAGACAAAAAGTGTCTCCTGCACCCCGTTCCCTTGGTGCTAGATGAACGAACGTCTCTCCACTTGCTCAGTTCTGAGAGATAAGTGTGTGTGAAAGCCGTCCTTCACCTAGCTTGTTGGGAACACAAAGTTTCTTTTCAGTTGCAAACTCCATTCCATACATATATATGGGGAGGTACTAGCTCCAACTCGGTTTTACAGTGAAAACTGCAGGAACTTCAAACCGGCACTAGGAAACAGACTGAGAAAGCAGAGAAAAAGTGTCTCCTGCAACCCGTTCCCTTGGTGCTAGATGAACGAACGTCTCTCCACTTGCTCAGTTCTGAGAGATAAGTGTGTGTGAAAGCCGTCCTTCACCTAGCTTGTTGGGAACACAAAGTTTCTTTTCAGTTGCAAACTCCAATCCATACATATATATGGGGAGGTACTAGCTCCAACTCGGTTTTACAGTGAAAACTGCAGGAACTTCAAACCGGCACTAGGAAACAGACTGAGAAAGCAGAGAAAAAGTGTCTCCTGCAACCCGTTCCCTTGGTGCTAGATGAACGAACGTCTCTCCACTTGCTCAGTTCTGAGAGATAAGTGTGTGTGAAAGCCGTCCTTCACCTAGCTTGTTGGGAACACAAAGTTTCTTTTCAGTTGCAAACTCCATTCCATACATATATATGGGGAGGTACTAGCTCCAACTCGGTTTTACAGTGAAAACTGCAGGAACTTCAAACCGGCACTAGGAAACAGACTGAGAAAGCAGAGAAAAAGTGTCTCCTGCAACCCGTTCCCTTGGTGCTAGATGAACGAACGTCTCTCCACTTGCTCAGTTCTGAGAGATAAGTGTGTGTGAAAGCCGTCCTTCACCTAGCTTGTTGGGAACACAAAGTTTCTTTTCAGTTGCAAACTCCATTCCATACATATATATGGGGAGGTACTAGCTCCAACTCGGTTTGACAGTGAAAACTGCAGGAACTTCAAACCGGCACTTGGAAACAGACTGAGAAAGCAGAAAAAAAGTGTCTCCTGCAACCCGTTCCCTTGGTGCTAGATGAACGAACGTCTCTCCACTTGCTCAGTTCTGAGAGATAAGTGTGTGTGAAAGCCGTCCTTCACCTAGCTTGTTGGGAACACAAAGTTTCTTTTCAGTTGCAAACTCCATTCCATACATATATATGGGGAGGTACTAGCTCCAACTCGGTTTGACAGTGAAAACTGCAGGAACTTCAAACCGGCACTAGGAAACAGACTGAGAAAGCAGAGAAAAAGTGTCTCCTGCAACCCGTTCCCTTGGTGCTAGATGAACGAACGTCTCTCCACTTGCTCAGTTCTGAGAGATAAGTGTGTGTGAAAGCCGTCCTTCACCTAGATTGTTGGGAACACAAAGTTTCTTTTCAGTTGCAAACTCCATTCCATACATATATATGGGGAGGTACTAGCTCCAACTCGGTTTTACAGTGAAAACTGCAGGAACTTCAAACCGGCACTAGGAAACAGACTGAGAAAGCAGAGAAAAAGTGTCTCCTGCAACCCGTTCCCTTGGTGCTAGATGAACGAACGTCTCTCCACTTGCTCAGTTCTGAGAGATAAGTGTGTGTGAAAGCCGTCCTTCACCTAGCTTGTTGGGAACACAAAGTTTCTTTTCAGTTGCAAACTCCATTCCATACATATATATGGGGAGGTACTAGCTCCAACTCGGTTTTACAGTGAAAACTGCAGGAACTTCAAACCGGCACTAGGAAACAGACTGAGAAAGCAGAGAAAAAGTGTCTCCTGCAACCCGTTCCCTTGGTGCTAGATGAACGAACGTCTCTCCACTTGCTCAGTTCTGAGAGATAAGTGTGTGTGAAAGCCGTCCTTCACCTAGCTTGTTGGGAACACAAAGTTTCTTTTCAGTTGCAAACTCCATTCCATACATATATATTGGGAGGTACTAGCTCCAACTCGGTTTTACAGTGAAAACTGCAGGAACTTCAAACCGGCACTAGGAAACAGACTGAGAAAGCAGAGAAAAAGTGTCTCCTGCAACCCGTTCCCTTGGTGCTAGATGAACGAACGTCTCTCCACTTGCTCAGTTCTGAGAGATAAGTGTGTGTGAAAGCCGTCCTTCACCTAGCTTGTTGGGAACACAAAGTTTCTTTTCAGTTGCAAACTCCATTCCATACATATATATTTGGAGGTAGAAGCTCCAACTCGGTTTTACAGTGAAAACTGCAGGAACTTCAAACCGGCACTAGGAAACAGACTGAGAAAGCAGAGAAAAAGTGTCTCCTGCAACCCGTTCCCTTGGTGCTAGATGAACGAACGTCTCTCCACTTGCTCAGTTCTGAGAGATAAGTGTGTGTGAAAGCCGTCCTTCACCTAGCTTGTTGGGAACACAAAGTTTCTTTTCAGTTGCAAACTCCATTCCATACATATATATGGGGAGGTACTAGCTCCAACTCGGTTTTACAGTGAAAACTGCAGGAACTTCAAACCGGCACTAGGAAACAGACTGAGAAAGCAGAGAAAAAGTGTCTCCTGCAACCCGTTCCCTTGGTGCTAGATGAACGAACGTCTCTCCACTTGCTCAGTTCTGAGAGATAAGTGTGTGTGAAAGCCGTCCTTCACCTAGCTTGTTGGGAACACAAAGTTTCTTTTCAGTTGCAAACTCCAATCCATACATATATATGGGGAGGTACTAGCTCCAACTCGGTTTTACAGTGAAAACTGCAGGAACTTCAAACCGGCACTAGGAAACAGACTGAGAAAGCAGAGAAAAAGTGTCTCCTGCAACCCGTTCCCTTGGTGCTAGATGAACGAACGTCTCTCCACTTGCTCAGTTCTGAGAGATAAGTGTGTGTGAAAGCCGTCCTTCACCTAACTGTTTGGGAACACAAAGTTTCTTTTCAGTTGCAAACTCCATTCCATACATATATATTTGGAGGTAGAAGCTCCAACTCGGTTTTACAGTGAAAACTGCAGGAACTTCAAACCGGCACTAGGAAACAGTCTGAGAAAGCAGAGAAAAAGTGCCTCCTGCAACCCGTTCCCTTGGTGCTAGATGAACGAACGTCTCTCCACTTGCTCAGTTCTGAGAGATAAGTGTGTGTGAAAGCCGTCCTTCACCTAGCTTGTTGTTAACACAAAGTTTCTTTTCAGTTGCAAACTCCATTCCATACATATATATGGGGAGGTACAAGCTCCAACTGGGTTTGACAGTGAAAACTGCAGGAACTTCAAACCGGCACTTGGAAACAGACTGAGAAAGCAGAGAAAAATTGTCTCCTGCAACCCGTTCCCTTGGTGCTAGATGAACGAACGTGTCTCCACTTGCTCAGTTCTGAGAGATAAGTGTGTGTGAAAGCCGTCCTTCACCTAGCTTGTTGGGAACACAAAGTTTCTTTTCAGTTGCAAACTCCATTCCATACATATATAAGGGGAGGTACTAGCTTCAACTCTGTTTTACTGTGAAAACTGCAGGAACTTCAAACCGGCACTAGGAAACAGACTGAGAAAGCAGAGAAAAAGTGTCTCCTGCAACCCGTTCCCTTGGTGCTAGATGAACGAACGTGTCTCCACTTGCTCAGTTCTGAGAGATAAGTGTGTGTGAAAGCCGTCCTTCACATAGCTTGTTGGGAACACAAAGTTTCTTTTCAGTTGCAAACTCCATTCCATACATATATAAGGGAAGGTACTAGCTCCAACTCGGTTTTACAGTGAAAACTGCAGGAACTTCAAACCGGCACTTGGAAACAGACTGAGAAAGCAGAGAAAAAGTGTCTCCTGCAACCCGTTCCCTTGGTGCTAGATGAACGAACGTCTCTCCACTTGTTCAATTCTGAGAGATAAGTGTGTGTGAAAGCCGTCCTTCACCTAGATTGTTGGGAACACAAAGTTTCTTTTCAGTTGCAAACTCCATTCCATACATATATATGGGGAGGTACTAGCTCCAACTCGGTTTTACAGTGAAAACTGCAGGAACTTCAAACCGGCACTAGGAAACAGACTGAGAAAGCAGAGAAAAAGTGTCTCCTGCAACCCGTTCCCTTGGTGCTAGATGAACGAACGTCTCTCCACTTGCTCAGTTCTGAGAGATAAGTGTGTGTGAAAGCCGTCCTTCACCTAGCTTTTTGGGAACACAAAGTTTCTTTTCAGTTGCAAACTCCATTCCATACATATATATTTGGAGGTAGAAGCTCCAACTCGGTTTTACAGTGAAAACTGCAGGAACTTCAAACCGGCACTAGGAAACAGACTGAGAAAGCAGAGAAAAAGTGTCTCCTGCAACCCGTTCCCTTGGTGCTAGATGAACGAACGTCTCTCCACTTGCTCAGTTCTGAGAGATAAGTGTGTGTGAAAGCCGTCCTTCACCTAGCTTGTTGGGAACACAAAGTTTCTTTTCAGTTGCAAACTCCATTCCATACATATATATGGGGAGGTACTAGCTACAACTCGGTTTGACAGTGAAAACTGCGGGAACTTCAAACCGGCACTGTTAAACAGACTGAGAAAGCAGACAAAAAGTGTCTCCTGCACCCCGTTCCCTTGGTGCTAGATGAACGAACGTCTCTCCACTTGCTCAGTTCTGAGAGATAAGTGTGTGTGAAAGCCGTCCTTCACCTAGCTTGTTGGGAACACAAAGTTTCTTTTCAGTTGCAAACTCCATTCCATATATATATATGGGGAGGTACTAGCTCCAACTCGGTTTTACAGTGAAAACTGCAGGAACTTCAAACCGGCACTAGGAAACAGACTGAGAAAGCAGAGAAAAAGTGTCTCCTGCAACCCGTTCCCTTGGTGCTAGATGAACGAACGTCTCTCCACTTGCTCAGTTCTGAGAGATAAGTGTGTGTGAAAGCCGTCCTTCACCTAGCTTGTTGGGAACACAAAGTTTCTTTTCAGTTGCAAACTCCAATCCATACATATATATGGGGAGGTACTAGCTCCAACTCGGTTTTACAGTGAAAACTGCAGGAACTTCAAACCGGCACTAGGAAACAGACTGAGAAAGCAGAGAAAAAGTGTCTCCTGCAACCCGTTCCCTTGGTGCTAGATGAACGAACGTCTCTCCACTTGCTCAGTTCTGAGAGATAAGTGTGTGTGAAAGCCGTCCTTCACCTAGCTTGTTGGGAACACAAAGTTTCTTTTCAGTTGCAAACTCCATTCCATACATATATATGGGGAGGTACTAGCTCCAACTCGGTTTTACAGTGAAAACTGCAGGAACTTCAAACCGGCACTAGGAAACAGACTGAGAAAGCAGAGAAAAAGTGTCTCCTGCAACCCGTTCCCTTGGTGCTAGATGAACGAACGTCTCTCCACTTGCTCAGTTCTGAGAGATAAGTGTGTGTGAAAGCCGTCCTTCACCTAGCTTGTTGGGAACACAAAGTTTCTTTTCAGTTGCAAACTCCATTCCATACATATATATGGGGAGGTACTAGCTCCAACTCGGTTTGACAGTGAAAACTGCAGGAACTTCAAACCGGCACTTGGAAACAGACTGAGAAAGCAGAAAAAAAGTGTCTCCTGCAACCCGTTCCCTTGGTGCTAGATGAACGAACGTCTCTCCACTTGCTCAGTTCTGAGAGATAAGTGTGTGTGAAAGCCGTCCTTCACCTAGCTTGTTGGGAACACAAAGTTTCTTTTCAGTTGCAAACTCCATTCCATACATATATATGGGGAGGTACTAGCTCCAACTCGGTTTTACAGTGAAAACTGCAGGAACTTCAAACCGGCACTAGGAAACAGACTGAGAAAGCAGAGAAAAAGTGTCTCCTGCAACCCGTTCCCTTGGTGCTAGATGAACGAACGTCTCTCCACTTGCTCAGTTCTGAGAGATAAGTGTGTGTGAAAGCCGTCCTTCACCTAGATTGTTGGGAACACAAAGTTTCTTTTCAGTTGCAAACTCCATTCCATACATATATATGGGGAGGTACTAGCTCCAACTCGGTTTTACAGTGAAAACTGCAGGAACTTCAAACCGGCACTAGGAAACAGACTGAGAAAGCAGAGAAAAAGTGTCTCCTGCAACCCGTTCCCTTGGTGCTAGATGAACGAACGTCTCTCCACTTGCTCAGTTCTGAGAGATAAGTGTGTGTGAAAGCCGTCCTTCACCTAGCTTGTTGGGAACACAAAGTTTCTTTTCAGTTGCAAACTCCATTCCATACATATATATGGGGAGGTACTAGCTCCAACTCGGTTTTACAGTGAAAACTGCAGGAACTTCAAACCGGCACTAGGAAACAGACTGAGAAAGCAGAGAAAAAGTGTCTCCTGCAACCCGTTCCCTTGGTGCTAGATGAACGAACGTCTCTCCACTTGCTCAGTTCTGAGAGATAAGTGTGTGTGAAAGCCGTCCTTCACCTAGCTTGTTGGGAACACAAAGTTTCTTTTCAGTTGCAAACTCCATTCCATACATATATATTGGGAGGTACTAGCTCCAACTCGGTTTTACAGTGAAAACTGCAGGAACTTCAAACCGGCACTAGGAAACAGACTGAGAAAGCAGAGAAAAAGTGTCTCCTGCAACCCGTTCCCTTGGTGCTAGATGAACGAACGTCTCTCCACTTGCTCAGTTCTGAGAGATAAGTGTGTGTGAAAGCCGTCCTTCACCTAGCTTGTTGGGAACACAAAGTTTCTTTTCAGTTGCAAACTCCATTCCATACATATATATTTGGAGGTAGAAGCTCCAACTCGGTTTTACAGTGAAAACTGCAGGAACTTCAAACCGGCACTAGGAAACAGACTGAGAAAGCAGAGAAAAAGTGTCTCCTGCAACCCGTTCCCTTGGTGCTAGATGAACGAACGTCTCTCCACTTGCTCAGTTCTGAGAGATAAGTGTGTGTGAAAGCCGTCCTTCACCTAGATTGTTGGGAACACAAAGTTTCTTTTCAGTTGCAAACTCCATTCCATACATATATATGGGGAGGTACTAGCTCCAACTCGGTTTTACAGTGAAAACTGCAGGAACTTCAAACCGGCACTAGGAAACAGACTGAGAAAGCAGAGAAAAAGTGTCTCCTGCAACCCGTTCCCTTGGTGCTAGATGAACGACCGTCTCTCCACTTGCTCAGTTCTGAGAGATAAGTGTGTGTGAAAGCCGTCCTTCACCTAGCTTGTTGGGAACACAAAGTTTCTTTTCAGTTGCAAACTCCATTCCATACATATATATGGGGAGGTACTAGCTCCAACTCGGTTTGACAGTGAAAACTGCAGGAACTTCAAACCGGCACTAGGAAACAGACTGAGAAAGCAGAGAAAAAGTGTCTCCTGCAACCCGTTCCCTTGGTGCTAGATGAACGAACGTCTCTCCACTTGCTCAGTTCTGAGAGATAAGTGTGTGTGAAAGCCGTCCTTCACTTAACTGTTTGGGAACACAAAGTTTCTTTTCAGTTGCAAACTCCATTCCATACATATATATTTGGAGGTAGAAGCTCCAACTCGGTTTTACAGTGAAAACTGCAGGAAGTTCAAACCGGCACTAGGAAACAGTCTGAGACAGCAGAGAAAAAGTGCCTCCTGCAACCCGTTCCCTTGGTGCTAGATGAACGAACGTCTCTCCACTTGCTCAGTTCTGAGAGATAAGTGTGTGTGAAAGCCGTCCTTCACCTAGCTTGTTGTTAACACAAAGTTTCTTTTCAGTTGCAAACTCCATTCCATACATATATATGGGGAGGTACAAGCTCCAACTCGGTTTGACAGTGAAAACTGCAGGAACTTCAAACCGGCACTAGGAAACAGACTGAGAAAGCAGAGAAAAAGTGTCTCCTGCAACCCGTTCTCTTGGTGCTAGAAGAACGAACGTCTCTCCACTTGCTCAGTTCTGAGAGATAAGTGTGTGTGAAAGCCGTCCTTCACCTAGCTTGTTGGGAACACAAAGTTTCTTTTCAGTTGCAAACTCCATTCCATACATATATAAGGGGAGGTACTAGCTTCAACTCTGTTTTACTGCGAAAACTGCAGGAACTTCAAACCGGCACTAGGAAACAGACTGAGAAAGCAGAGAAAAAGTGTCTCCTGCAACCCGTTCCCTTGGTGCTAGATGAACGAACGTGTCTCCACTTGCTCAGTTCTGAGAGATAAGTGTGTGTGAAAGCCGTCCTTCACCTAGCTTGTTGGGAACACAAAGTTTCTTTTCAGTTGCAAACTCCATTCCATACATATATAAGGGAAGGTACTAGCTCCAACTCGGTTTTACAGTGAAAACTGCAGGAACTTCAAACCGGCACTTGGAAACAGACTGAGAAAGCAGAGAAAAAGTGTCTCCTGCAACCCGTTCCCTTGGTGCTACATGAACGAACGTCTCTCCACTTGTTCAATTCTGAGAGATAAGTGTGTGTGAAAGCCGTCCTTCACCTAGCTTGTTGGGAACACAAAGTTTCTTTTCAGTTGCAAACTCCATTCCATACATATATATGGGGAGGTACTAGCTCCAACTCGGTTTTACAGTGAAAACTGCAGGAACTTCAAACCGGCACTAGGAAACAGACTGAGAAAGCAGAGAAAAAGTGTCTCCTGCAACCCGTTCCCTTGGTGCTAGATGAACGAACGTCTCTCCACTTGCTCAGTTCTGAGAGATAAGTGTGTGTGAAAGCCGTCCTTCACCTAGCTTTTTGGGAACACAAAGTTTCTTTTCAGTTGCAAACTCCATTCCATACATATATATTTGGAGGTAGAAGCTCCAACTCGGTTTTACAGTGAAAACTGCAGGAACTTCAAACCGGCACTAGGAAACAGACTGAGAAAGCAGAGAAAAAGTGTCTCCTGCAACCCGTTCCCTTGGTGCTAGATGAACGAACGTCTCTCCACTTGCTCAGTTCTGAGAGATAAGTGTGTGTGAAAGCCGTCCTTCACCTAGCTTGTTGGGAACACAAAGTTTCTTTTCAGTTGCAAACTCCATTCCATACATATATATGGGGAGGTACAAGCTACAACTCGGTTTGACAGTGAAAACTGCGGGAACTTCAAACCGGCACTGTTAAACAGACTGAGAAAGCAGAGAAAAAGTGTCTCCTGCACCCCGTTCCCTTGGTGCTAGATGAACGAACGTCTCTCCACTTGCTCAGTTCTGAGAGATAAGTGTGTGTGAAAGCCGTCCTTCACCTAGCTTGTTGGGAACACAAAGTTTCTTTCCAGTTGCAAACTCCATTCCATACATATATATGGGGAGGTACTAGCTCCAACTCGGTTTTACAGTGAAAACTGCAGGAACTTCAAACCGGCACTAGGAAACAGACTGAGAAAGCAGAGAAAAAGTGTCTCCTGCAACCCGTTCCCTTGGTGCTAGATGAACGAACGTCTCTCCACTTGCTCAGTTCTGAGAGATAAGTGTGTGTGAAAGCCGTCCTTCACCTAGCTTGTTGGGAACACAAAGTTTCTTTTCAGTTGCAAACTCCATTCCATACATATATAAGGGGAGGTACTAGCTTCAACTCTGTTTTACTGTGAAAACTGCAGGAACTTCAAACCGGCACTAGGAAACAGACTGAGAAAGCAGAGAAAAAGTGTCTCCTGCAACCCGTTCCCTTGGTGCTAGATGAACGAACGTGTCTCCACTTGCTCAGTTCTGAGATATAAGTGTGTGTGAAAGCCGTCCTTCACCTAGCTTGTTGGGAACACAAAGTTTCTTTTCAGTTGCAAACTCCATTCCATACATATATAAGGGAAGGTACTAGCTCCAACTCGGTTTTACAGTGAAAACTGCAGGAACTTCAAACCGGCACTTGGAAACAGACTGAGAAAGCAGAGAAAAAGTGTCTCCTGCAACCCGTTCCCTTGGTGCTAGATGAACGAACGTCTCTCCACTTGTTCAATTCTGAGAGATAAGTGTGTGTGAAAGCCGTCCTTCACCTAGCTTGTTGGGAACACAAAGTTTCTTTTCAGTTGCAAACTCCATTCCATACATATATATGGGGAGGTACTAGCTCCAACTCGGTTTTACAGTGAAAACTGCAGGAACTTCAAACCGGCACTAGGAAACAGACTGAGAAAGCAGAGAAAAAGTGTCTCCTGCAACCCGTTCCCTTGGTGCTAGATGAACGAACGTCTCTCCACTTGCTCAGTTCTGAGAGATAAGTGTGTGTGAAAGCCGTCCTTCACCTAGCTTTTTGGGAACACAAAGTTTCTTTTCATTTGCAAACTCCATTCCATACATATATATTTGGAGGTAGAAGCTCCAACTCGGTTTTACAGTGAAAACTGCAGGAACTTCAAACCGGCACTAGGAAACAGACTGAGAAAGCAGAGAAAAAGTGTCTCCTGCAACCCGTTCCCTTGGTGCTAGATGAACGAACGTCTCTCCACTTGCTCAGTTCTGAGAGATAAGTGTGTGTGAAAGCCGTCCTTCACCTAGCTTTTTGGGAACACAAAGTTTCTTTTCAGTTGCAAACTCCATTCCATTCATATATATTTGGAGGTAGAAGCTCCAACTCGGTTTTACAGTGAAAACTGCAGGAACTTCAAACCGGCACTAGGAAACAGACTGAGAAAGCAGAGAAAAAGTGTCTCCTGCACCCCGTTCCTTTGGTGCTAGATGAACGAACGTCTCTCCACTTGCTCAGTTCTGAGAGATAAGTGTGTGTGAAAGCCGTCCTTCACCTAGCTTGTTGGGAACACAAAGTTTCTTTTCAGTTGCAAACTCCATTCCATACATATATATGGGGAGGTACTAGCTCCAACTCGGTTTTACAGTGAAAACTGCAGGAACTTCAAACCGGCACTAGGAAACAGACTGAGAAAGCAGAGAAAAAGTGTCTCCTGCAACCCGTTCCCTTGGTGCTAGATGAACGAACGTCTCTCCACTTGCTCAGTTCTGAGAGATAAGTGTGTGTGAAAGCCGTCCTTCACCTAGCTTGTTGGGAACACAAAGTTTCTTTTCAGTTGCAAACTCCATTCCATACATATATATGGGGAGGTACTAGCTCCAACTCGGTTTGACAGTGAAAACTGCAGGAACTTCAAACCGGCACTAGGAAACAGACTGAGAAAGCAGAGAAAAAGTGTCTCCTGCAACCCGTTCCCTTGGTTCTACATGAACGAACGTCTCTCCACTTGCTCGGTTCTGAGAGATAAGTGTGTGTGAAAGCCGTCCTTCACCTAGCTTTTTGGGAACACAAAGTTTCTTTTCAGTTGCAAACTCCATTCCATACATATATATTTGGAGGTAGAAGCTCCAACTCGGTTTTACAGTGAATACTGCAGGAACTTCAAACCGGCACTAGGAAATTGACTGAGAAAGCAGAGAAAAAGTGTCTCCTGCAACCCGTTCCCTTGGTGCTAGATGAACGAACGTCTCTCCACTTGCTCAGTTCTGAGAGATAAGTGTGTGTGAAAGCCGTCCTTCTCCTACCTTGTTGGGAACACAAAGTTTCTTTTCAGTTGCAAACTCCATTCCATACATATATATGGGGAGGTACTAGCTCCAACTCGGTTTTACAGTGAAAACTGCAGGAACTTCAAACCGGCACTAGGAAACAGACTGAGAAAGCAGAGAAAAAGTGTCTCCTGCAACCCGTTCCCTTGGTGCTAGATGAACGAACGTCTCTCCACTTGCTCAGTTCTGAGAGATAAGTGTGTGTGAAAGCCGTCCTTCACCTAGCTTGTTGGGAACACAAAGTTTCTTTTCAGTTGCAAACTCCATTCCATACATATATATTTGGAGGTAGAAGCTCCAACTCGGTTTTACAGTGAAAACTGCAGGAACTTCAAACCGGCACTAGGAAACAGTCTGAGAAAGCAGAGAAAAAGTGCGTCCTGCAACCCGTTCCCTTGGTGCTAGATGAACGAACGTCTCTCCACTTGCTCAGTTCTGAGAGATAAGTGTGTGTGAAAGCCGTACTTCACCTAGCTTGTTGGGAACACAAAGTTTCTTTTCAGTTGAAAACTCCATTCCATACATATATATGGGGAGGTACAAGCTCCAACTCGGTTTTACAGTGAAAACTGCAGGAACTTCAAACCGGCACTAGGAAACAGACTGAGAAAGCAGAGAAAAAGTGTCTCCTGCAACCCGTTCCCTTGGTGCTAGATGAACGAACGTCTCTCCACTTGCTCAGTTCTGAGAGATAAGTGTGTGTGAAAGCCGTCCTTCACCTAGCTTGTTGGGAACACAAAGTTTCTTTTCAGTTGCAAACTCCATTCCATACATATATATGGGGAGGTACTAGCTCCAACTCGGTTTTACAGTGAAAACTGCAGGAACTTCAAACCGGCACTAGGAAACAGACTGAGAAAGCAGAGAAAAAGTGTCTCCTGCAACCCGTTCCCTTGGTGCTAGATGAACGAACGTCTCTCCACTTGCTCAGTTCTGAGAGATAAGTGTGTGTGAAAGCCGTCCTTCACCTAGCTTTTTGGGAACACAAAGTTTCTTTTCAGTTGCAAACTCCATTCCATACATATATATTTGGAGGTAGAAGCTCCAACTCGGTTTTACAGTGAAAACTGCAGGAACTTCAAACCGGCACTAGGAAACAGTCTGATAAAGCAGAGAAAAAGTGTCTCCTGCAACCCGTTCCCTTGGTGCTAGATGAACGAACGTCTCTCCACTTGCTCAGTTCTGAGAGATAAGTGTGTGTGAAAGCCGTCCTTCACCTAGCTTGTTGGGAACACAAAGTTTCTTTTCAGTTGCAAACTCCATTCCATACATATATATGGGGAGGTACAAGCTCCAACTCGGTTTTACAGTGAAAACTGCAGGAACTTCAAACCGGCACTAGGAAACAGACTGAGAAAGCAGCAAAAAAGTGTCTCCTGCAACCCGTTCCCTTGGTGCTAGATGAACGAACGTCTCTCCACTTGCTCAGTTCTGAGAGATAAGTGTGTGTGAAAGCCGTCCTTCACCTAGCTTGTTGGGAACACAAAGTTTCTTTTCAGTTGCAAACTCCATTCCATACATATATATGGGGAGGTACTAGCTCCAACTCGGTTTTACAGTGAAAACTGCAGGAACTTCAAACCGGCACTAGGAAACAGACTGAGAAAGCAGAGAAAAAGTGTCTCCTGCAACCCGTTCCCTTGGTGCTAGATGAACGAACGTCTCTCCACTTGCTCAGTTCTGAGAGATAAGTGTGTGTGAAAGCCGTCCTTCACCTAGCTTGTTGGGAACACAAAGTTTCTTTTCAGTTGCAAACTCCATTCCATACATATATATGGGGAGGTACAAGCTCCAACTCGGTTTTACAGTGAAAACTGCAGGAACTTCAAACCGGCACTAGGAAACAGACTGAGAAAGCAGAGAAAAAGTGTCTCCTGCAACCCGTTCCCTTGGTGCTAGATGAACGAACGTCTCTCCACTTGCTCAGTTCTGAGAGATAAGTGTGTGTGAAAGCCGTCCTTCACCTAGCTTGTTGTTAACACAAAGTTTCTTTTCAGTTGCAAACTCCATTCCATACATATATATGGGGAGGTACTAGCTCCAACTCGGTTTTACAGTGAAAACTGCAGGAACTTCAAACCGGCACTAGGAAACAGACTGAGAAAGCAGAGAAAAAGTGTCTCCTGCAACCCGTTCCCTTGGTGCTAGATGAACGAACGTCTCTCCACTTGCTCAGTTCTGAGAGATAAGTGTGTGTGAAAGCCGTCCTTCACCTAGCTTGTTGGGAACACAAAGTTTCTTTTCAGTTGCAAACTCCGTTCCATACATATATATGGGGAGGTACTAGCTCCAACTCGGTTTTACAGTGAAAACTGCAGGAACTTCAAACCGGCACTAGGAAACAGACTGAGAAAGCAGAGAAAAAGTGTCTCCTGCAACCCGTTCCCTTGGTGCTAGATGAACGAACGTCTCTCCACTTGCTCAGTTCTGAGAGATAAGTGTGTGTGAAAGCCGTCCTTCACCTAGCTTTTTGGGAACACAAAGTTTCTTTTCAGTTGCAAACTCCATTCCATACATATATATTTGGAGGTAGAAGCTCCAACTCGGTTTTACAGTGAAAACTGCAGGAACTTCAAACCGGCACTAGGAAACAGTCTGATAAAGCAGAGAAAAAGTGTCTCCTGCAACCCGTTCCCTTGGTGCTAGATGAACGAACGTCTCTCCACTTGCTCAGTTCTGAGAGATAAGTGTGTGTGAAAGCCGTCCTTCACCTAGCTTGTTGGGAACACAAAGTTTCTTTTCAGTTGCAAACTCCATTCCATACATATATATGGGGAGGTACAAGCTCCAACTCGGTTTTACAGTGAAAACTGCAGGAACTTCAAACCGGCACTAGGAAACAGACTGAGAAAGCAGCAAAAAAGTGTCTCCTGCAACCCGTTCCCTTGGTGCTAGATGAACGAACGTCTCTCCACTTGCTCAGTTCTGAGAGATAAGTGTGTGTGAAAGCCGTCCTTCACCTAGCTTGTTGGGAACACAAAGTTTCTTTTCAGTTGCAAACTCCATTCCATACATATATATGGGGAGGTACTAGCTCCAACTCGGTTTTACAGTGAAAACTGCAGGAACTTCAAACCGGCACTAGGAAACAGACTGAGAAAGCAGAGAAAAAGTGTCTCCTGCAACCCGTTCCCTTGGTGCTAGATGAACGAACGTCTCTCCACTTGCTCAGTTCTGAGAGATAAGTGTGTGTGAAAGCCGTCCTTCACCTAGCTTGTTGGGAACACAAAGTTTCTTTTCAGTTGCAAACTCCATTCCATACATATATATGGGGAGGTACAAGCTCCAACTCGGTTTTACAGTGAAAACTGCAGGAACTTCAAACCGGCACTAGGAAACAGACTGAGAAAGCAGAGAAAAAGTGTCTCCTGCAACCCGTTCCCTTGGTGCTAGATGAACGAACGTCTCTCCACTTGCTCAGTTCTGAGAGATAAGTGTGTGTGAAAGCCGTCCTTCACCTAGCTTGTTGGGAACACAAAGTTTCTTTTCAGTTGCAAACTCCATTCCATACATATATATGGGGAGGTACTAGCTCCAACTCGGTTTTACAGTGAAAACTGCAGGAACTTCAAACCGGCACTAGGAAACAGACTGAGAAAGCAGAGAAAAAGTGTCTCCTGCAACCCGTTCCCTTGGTGCTAGATGAACGAACGTCTCTCCACTTGCTCAGTTCTGAGAGATAAGTGTGTGTGAAAGCCGTCCTTCACCTAGCTTGTTGGGAACACAAAGTTTCTTTTCAGTTGCAAACTCCATTCCATACATATATATGGGGAGGTACTAGCTCCAACTCGGTTTTACAGTGAAAACTGCAGGAACTTCAAACCGGCACTAGGAAACAGACTGAGAAAGCAGAGAAAAAGTGTCTCCTGCAACCCGTTCCCTTGGTGCTAGATGAACGAACGTCTCTCCACTTGCTAAGTTCTGAGAGATAAGTGTGTGTGAAAGCCGTCCTTCACCTAGCTTGTTGGGAACACAAAGTTTCTTTTCAGTTGCAAACTCCATTCCATACATATATATGGGGAGGTACTAGCTCCAACTCGGTTTGACAGTGAAAACTGCAGGAACTTCAAACCGGCACTAGGAAACAGACTGAGAAAGCAGAGAAAAAGTGTCTCCTGCAACCCGTTCCCTTGGTGCTAGATGAACGAACGTCTATCCACTTGCTCAGTTCTGAGAGATAAGTGTGTGTGAAAGCCGTCCTTCACCTACCTTGTTGGGAACACAAAGTTTCTTTTCAGTTGCAAACTCCATTCCATACATATATATGGGGAGGTACAAGCTCCAACTCGGTTTTACAGTGAAAACTGCAGGAACTTCAAACCGGCACTAGGAAACAGACTGAGAAAGCAGAGAAAAAGTGTCTCCTGCAACCCGTTCCCTTGGTGCTAGATGAACGAAAGTCTCTCCACTTGCTCAGTTCTGAGAGATAAGTGTGTGTGAAAGCCGTCCTTCACCTAGCTTGTTGGGAACACAAAGTTTCTTTTCAGTTGCAAACTCCATTCCATACATATATATGGGGAGGTACAAGCTCCAACTCGGTTTTACAGTGAAAACTGCAGGAACTTCAAACCGGCACTAGGAAACAGACTGAGAAAGCAGAGAAAAAGTGTCTCCTGCAACCCGTTCCCTTGGTGCTAGATGAACGAACGTCTCTCCACTTGCTCAGTTCTGAGAGATAAGTGTGTGTGAAAGCCGTCCTTCACCTAGCTTGTTGGGAACACAAAGTTTCTTTTCAGTTGCAAACTCCATTCCATACATATATATGGGGAGGTACTAGCTCCAACTCGGTTTTACAGTGAAAACTGCAGGAACTTCAAACCGGCACTAGGAAACAGTCTGAGAATGCAGAGAAAAAGTGCCTCCTGCAACCCGTTCCCTTGGTGCTAGATGAACGAAAGTCTCTCCACTTGCTCAGTTCTGAGAGATAAGTGTGTGTGAAAGCCGTCCTTCACCTAGCTTGTTGGGAACACAAAGTTTCTTTTCAGTTGCAAACTCCATTCCATACATATATATGGGGAGGTACAAGCTCCAACTCGGTTTTACAGTGAAAACTGCAGGAACTTCAAACCGGCACTAGGAAACAGACTGAGAATGCAGAGAAAAAGTGTCTCCTGCAACCCGATCCCTTGGTGCTAGATGAACGAACGTCTCTCCACTTGCTCAGTTCTGAGAGATAAGTGTGTGTGAAAGCCGTCCTTCACCTAGCTTGTTGGGAACACAAAGTTTCTTTTCAGTTGCAAACCCCATTCCATACATATATATGGGGAGGTACAAGCTCCAACTCGGTTTGACAGTGAAAACTGCAGGAACTTCAAACCGGCACTAGGAAACAGACTGAGAAAGCAGAGAAAAAGTGTCTCCTGCAACCCGTTCCCTTGGTGCTAGATGAACGAACGTCTCTCCACTTGCTCATTTCTGAGAGATAAGTGTGTGTGAAAGCCGTGCTTCACCTAGCTTGTTGGGAACACAAAGTTTCTTTTCAGTTGCAAACTCCATTCCATACATATATATGGGGAGGTACAAGCTCCAACTCGGTTTTACAGTGAAAACTGCAGGAACTTCAAACCGGCACTAGGAAACAGACTGAGAAAGCAGAGAAAAAGTGTCTCCTGCAACCCGTTCCCTTGGTGCTAGATGAACGAACGTCTCTCCACTTGCTCAGTTCTGAGAGATAAGTGTGTGTGAAAGCCGTCCTTCACCTAGCTTGTTGGGAACACAAAGTTTCTTTTCAGTTGCAAACTCCATTCCATACATATATATGGGGAGGTACTAGCTCCAAATCGGTTTGACAGTGAAAACTGCAGGAACTTCAAACCGGCACTAGGAAACAGACTGAGAAAGCAGAGAAAAAGTGTCTCCTGCAACCCGTTCCCTTGGTGCTAGATGAACGAACCTCTCTCCACTTGCTCAGTTCTGAGAGATAAGTGTGTGTGAAAGCCGTCCTTCACCTAGCTTGTTGGGAACACAAAGTTTCTTTTCAGTTGCAAACTCCATTCCATACATATATATGGGGAAGTACAAGCTCCAACTCGGTTTTACAGTGAAAACTGCAGGAACTTCAAACCGGCACTAGGAAACAGACTGAGAAAGCAGAGAAAAAGTGTCTCCTGCAACCCGTTCCCTTGGTGCTAGATGAACGAACGTCTCTCCATTGCTCAGTTCTGAGAGATAAGTGTGTGTGAAAGCCGTCCTTCACCTAGCTTGTTGGGAACACAAAGTTTCTTTTCAGTTGCAAACTCCATTCCATACATATATATGGGGAGGTACTAGCTCCAACTCGGTTTTACAGTGAAAACTGCAGGAAATTCAAACCGGCACTAGGAAACAGACTGAGAAAGCAGAGAAAAAGTGTCTCCTGCAACCCGTTCCCTTGGTGCTAGATGAACGAACGTCTCTCCACTTGCTCAGTTCTGAGAGATAAGTGTGTGTGAAAGCCGTCCTTCACCTAGCTTGTTGGGAACACAAAGTTTCTTTTCAGTTGCAAACTCCATTCCATACATATATATGGGGAGGTACTAGCTCCAACTCGGTTTTACAGTGAAAACTGCAGGAACTTCAAACCGGCACTAGGAAACAGACTGAGAAAGCAGAGAAAAAGTGTCTCCTTCAACCCGTTCCCTTGGTGCTAGATGAACGAACCTCTCTCCACTTGCTCAGTTCTGAGAGATAAGTGTGTGTGAAAGCCGTCCTTCACCTAGCTTGTTGGGAACACAAAGTTTCTTTTCAGTTGCAAACTCCATTCCATACATATATATGGGGAGGTACTAGCTCCAACTCGGTTTGACAGTGAAAACTGCAGGAACTTCAAAACGGCACTAGGAAACAGACTGAGAAAGCAGAGAAAAAGTGTCTCCTGCAACCCGTTCCCTTGGTGCTAGATGAACGAACGTCTCTCCACTTGCTCAGTTCTGAGAGATAAGTGTGTGTGAAAGCCGTCCTTCACCTAGCTTGTTGGGAACACAAAGTTTCTTTTCAGTTGCAAACTCCATTCCATAGATATATATGGGGAGGTACTAGCTCCAACACGATTTTACAGTGAAAACTGCAGGAACTTCAAACCGGCACTAGGAAACAGACTGAGAAAGCAGAGAAAAAGTGTCTCCTGCAACCCGTTCCCTTGGTGCTAGATGAACGAACGTCTCTCCACTTGCTCAGTTCTGAGAGATAAGTGTGTGTGAAAGCCGTTCTTCACCTAGCTTGTTGGGAACACAAAGTTTCTTTTCAGTTGCAAACCCCATTCCATATATATATATGGGGAGGTACTAGCTCCAACTCGGTTTTACAGTGAAAACTGCAGGAACTTCAAACCGGCACTAGGAAACAGACTGAGAAAGCAGAGAAAAAGTGTCTCCTGCAACCCGTTCCCTTGGTGCTAGATGAACGAACGTCTCTCCATTGCTCAGTTCTGAGAGATAAGTGTGTGTGAAAGCCGTCCTTCACCTAGCTTGTTGGGAACACAAAGTTTCTTTTCAGTTGCAAACTCCATTCCATACATATATATGGGGAGGTACTAGCTCCAACTCGGTTTTACAGTGAAAACTGCAGGAAATTCAAACCGGCACTAGGAAACAGACTGAGAAAGCAGAGAAAAAGTGTCTCCTGCAACCCGTTCCCTTGGTGCTAGATGAACGAACGTCTCTCCACTTGCTCAGTTCTGAGAGATAAGTGTGTGTGAAAGCCGTCCTTCACCTAGCTTGTTGGGAACACAAAGTTTCTTTTCAGTTGCAAACTCCATTCCATACATATATATGGGGAGGTACTAGCTCCAACTCGGTTTTACAGTGAAAACTGCAGGAACTTCAAACCGGCACTAGGAAACAGACTGAGAAAGCAGAGAAAAAGTGTCTCCTGCAACCCGTTCCCTTGGTGCTAGATGAACGAACCTCTCTCCACTTGCTCAGTTCTGAGAGATAAGTGTGTGTGAAAGCCGTCCTTCACCTAGCTTGTTGGGAACACAAAGTTTCTTTTCAGTTGCAAACTCCATTCCATACATATATATGGGGAGGTACTAGCTCCAACTCGGTTTTACAGTGAAAACTGCAGGAACTTCAAACCGGCACTAGGAAACAGACTGAGAAAGCAGAGAAAAAGTGTCTCCTGCAACCCGTTCCCTTGGTGCTAGATGAACGAACGTCTCTCCACTTGCTCAGTTCTGAGAGATAAGTGTGTGTGAAAGCCGTCCTTCACCTAGCTTGTTGGGAACACAAAGTTTCTTTTCAGTTGCAAACTCCATTCCATAAATATATATGGGGAGGTACTAGCTCCAACACGATTTTACAGTGAAAACTGCAGGAACTTCAAAACGGCACTAGGAAACAGACTGAGAAAGCAGAGAAAAAGTGTCTCCTGCAACCCGTTCCCTTGGTGCTAGATGAACGAACGTCTCTCCACTTGCTCAGTTCTGAGAGATAAGTGTGTGTGAAAGCCGTCCTTCACCTAGCTTGTTGGGAACACAAAGTTTCTTTTCAGTTGCAAACCCCATTCCATATATATATATGGGGAGGTACTAGCTCCAACTCGGTTTTACAGTGAAAACTGCAGGAACTTCAAACCGGCACTAGGAAACAGACTGAGAAAGCAGAGAAAAAGTGTCTCCTGCAACCCGTTCCCTTGGTGCTAGATGAACGAACGTCTCTCCACTTGCTCAGTTCTGAGAGATAAGTGTGTGTGAAAGCCGTCCTTCACCTAGCTTGTTGGGAACACAAAGTTTCTTTTCAGTTGCAAACTCCATTCCATACATATATATGGGGAGGTACTAGCTCCAAATCGGTTTGACAGTGAAAACTGCAGGAACTTCAAACCGGCACTAGGAAACAGACTGAGAAAGCAGAGAAAAAGTGTCTCCTGCAACCCGTTCCCTTGGTGCTAGATGAACGAACCTCTCTCCACTTGCTCAGTTCTGAGAGATAAGTGTGTGTGAAAGCCGTCCTTCACCTAGCTTGTTGGGAACACAAAGTTTCTTTTCAGTTGCAAACTCCATTCCATACATATATATGGGGAAGTACAAGCTCCAACTCGGTTTTACAGTGAAAACTGCAGGAACTTCAAACCGGCACTAGGAAACAGACTGAGAAAGCAGAGAAAAAGTGTCTCCTGCAACCCGTTCCCTTGGTGCTAGATGAACGAACGTCTCTCCATTGCTCAGTTCTGAGAGATAAGTGTGTGTGAAAGCCGTCCTTCACCTAGCTTGTTGGGAACACAAAGTTTCTTTTCAGTTGCAAACTCCATTCCATACATATATATGGGGAGGTACTAGCTCCAACTCGGTTTTACAGTGAAAACTGCAGGAAATTCAAACCGGCACTAGGAAACAGACTGAGAAAGCAGAGAAAAAGTGTCTCCTGCAACCCGTTCCCTTGGTGCTAGATGAACGAACGTCTCTCCACTTGCTCAGTTCTGAGAGATAAGTGTGTGTGAAAGCCGTCCTTCACCTAGCTTGTTGGGAACACAAAGTTTCTTTTCAGTTGCAAACTCCATTCCATACATATATATGGGGAGGTACTAGCTCCAACTCGGTTTGACAGTGAAAACTGCAGGAACTTCAAACCGGCACTAGGAAACAGACTGAGAAAGCAGAGAAAAAGTGTCTCCTGCAACCCGTTCCCTTGGTGCTAGATGAACGAACCTCTCTCCACTTGCTAAGTTCTGAGAGATAATTGTGTGTGAAAGCCGTCCTTCACCTAGCTTGTTGGGAACACAAAGTTTCTTTTCAGTTGCAAACTCCATTCCATACATATATATGGGGAGGTACTAGCTCCAACTCGGTTTGACAGTGAAAACTGCAGGAACTTCAAACCGGCACTAGGAAACAGACTGAGAAAGCAGAGAAAAAGTGTCTCCTGCAACCCGTTCCCTTGGTGCTAGATGAACGAACGTCTCTCCACTTGCTCAGTTCTGAGAGATAAGTGTGTGTGAAAGCCGTCCTTCACCTAGCTTGTTGGGAACACAAAGTTTCTTTTCAGTTGCAAACTCCATTCCATACATATATATGGGGAGGTACTAGCTCCAACACGATTTTACAGTGAAAACTGCAGGAACTTCAAAACGGCACTAGGAAACAGACTGAGAAAGCAGAGAAAAAGTGTCTCCTGCAACCCGTTCCCTTGGTGCTAGATGAACGAACGTCTCTCCACTTGCTCAGTTCTGAGAGATAAGTGTGTGTGAAAGCCGTCCTTCACCTAGCTTGTTGGGAACACAAAGTTTCTTTTCAGTTGCAAACCCCATTCCATATATATATATGGGGAGGTACTAGCTCCAACTCGGTTTTACAGTGAAAACTGCAGGAACTTCAAACCGGCACTAGGAAACAGACTGAGAAAGCAGAGAAAAAGTGTCTCCTGCAACCCGTTCCCTTGGTGCTAGATGAACGAACGTCTCTCCATTGCTCAGTTCTGAGAGATAAGTGTGTGTGAAAGCCGTCCTTCACCTAGCTTGTTGGGAACACAAAGTTTCTTTTCAGTTGCAAACTCCATTCCATACATATATATGGGGAGGTACTAGCTCCAACTCGGTTTTACAGTGAAAACTGCAGGAAATTCAAACCGGCACTAGGAAACAGACTGAGAAAGCAGAGAAAAAGTGTCTCCTGCAACCCGTTCCCTTGGTGCTAGATGAACGAACGTCTCTCCACTTGCTCAGTTCTGAGAGATAAGTGTGTGTGAAAGCCGTCCTTCACCTAGCTTGTTGGGAACACAAAGTTTCTTTTCAGTTGCAAACTCCATTCCATACATATATATGGGGAGGTACTAGCTCCAACTCGGTTTGACAGTGAAAACTGCAGGAACTTCAAAACGGCACTAGGAAACAGACTGAGAAAGCAGAGAAAAAGTGTCTCCTGCAACCCGTTCCCTTGGTGCTAGATGAACGAACCTCTCTCCACTTGCTCAGTTCTGAGAGATAAGTGTGTGTGAAAGCCGTCCTTCACCTAGCTTGTTGGGAACACAAAGTTTCTTTTCAGTTGCAAACTCCATTCCATACATATATATGGGGAGGTACTAGCTCCAACTCGGTTTTACAGTGAAAACTGCAGGAACTTCAAACCGGCACTAGGAAACAGACTGAGAAAGCAGAGAAAAAGTGTCTCCTGCAACCCGTTCCCTTGGTGCTAGATGAACGAACGTCTCTCCACTTGCTCAGTTCTGAGAGATAAGTGTGTGTGAAAGCCGTCCTTCACCTAGCTTGTTGGGAACACAAAGTTTCTTTTCAGTTGCAAACTCCATTCCATAAATATATATGGGGAGGTACTAGCTCCAACACGATTTTACAGTGAAAACTGCAGGAACTTCAAACCGGCACTAGGAAACAGACTGAGAAAGCAGAGAAAAAGTGTCTCCTGCAACCCGTTCCCTTGGTGCTAGATGAACGAACGTCTCTCCACTTGCTCAGTTCTGAGAGATAAGTGTGTGTGAAAGCCGTCCTTCACCTAGCTTGTTGGGAACACAAAGTTTCTTTTCAGTTGCAAACCCCATTCCATATATATATATGGGGAGGTACTAGCTCCAACTCGGTTTTACAGTGAAAACTGCAGGAACTTCAAACCGGCACTAGGAAACAGACTGAGAAAGCAGAGAAAAAGTGTCTCCTGCAACCCGTTCCCTTGGTGCTAGATGAACGAACGTCTCTCCACTTCCTCAGTTCTGAGAGATAATTGTGTGTGAAAGCCGTCCTTCACCTAGCTTGTTGGGAACACAAAGTTTCTTTTCAGTTGCAAACTCCATTCCATACATATATATGGGGAGGTACTAGCTCCAACTCGGTTTTACAGTGAAAACTGCAGGAACTTCAAACCGGCACTAGGAAACAGACTGAGAAAGCAGAGAAAAAGTGTCTCCTGCAACCCGTTCCCTTGGTGCTAGATGAACGAACGTCTCTCCACTTGCTCAGTTCTGAGAGATAAGTGTGTGTGAAAGCTGTCCTTCACCTAGCTGTTTGGGAACACAAAGTTTCTTTTCAGTTGCAAACTCCATTCCATACATATATATTTGGAATTAGAAGCTCCAACTCGGTTTTACAGTGAAAACTGCAGGAACTTCAAACCGGCACTAGGAAACAGACTGAGAAAGCAGAGAAAAAGTGTCTCCTGCAACCCGTTCCATTGCTGCTAGATGAACGAACGTCTCTCCACTTGCTCAGTTCTGAGAGATAAGTGTGTGTGAAAGCCGTCCTTCACCTAGCTTGTTGGGAACACAAAGTTTCTTTTCAGTTGCAAACTCCATTCCATAGATATATATGGGGAGGTACTAGCTCCAACTCGGTTTTACAGTGAAAACTGCAGGAACTTCAAACCGGCACTAGGAAACAGACTGAGAAAGCAGAGAAAAAGTGTCCCCTGCAACCCGTTCCCTTGGTGCTAGATGAACGAACGTCTCTCCACTTGCTCAGTTCTCAGAGATAAGTGTGTGTGAAAGCCGTCCTTCACCTAGGTTGTTGGGAACACAAAGTTTCTTTTCAGTTGCAAACTCCATTCCATACATATATATGGGGAGGTACTAGCTCCAACTCGGTTTTACAGTGAAAACTGCAGGAACTTCAAACCGGCACTAGGAAACAGACTGAGAAAGCAGAGAAAAAGTGTCTCCTGCAACCCGTTCCCTTGGTGCTAGATGAACGAACGTCTCTCCACTTTCTCAGTTCTGAGAGATAAGTGTGTGTGAAAGCCGTCCTTCACCTAGCTTGTTGGGAACACAAAGATTCTTTTCAGTTGCAAACTCCATTCCATACATATATATGGGGAGGTACTAGCTCCAACTCGGTTTTACAGTGAAAACTGCAGGAACTTCAAACCGGCACTAGGAAACAGACTGAGAAAGCAGAGAAAAAGTGTCTCCTGCAACCCGTTCCCTTGGTGCTACATGAACGAACGTCTCTCCACTTGCTCAGTTCTGAGAGATAAGTGTGTGTGAAAGCCGTCCTTCACCTAGCTGTTTGGGAACACAAAGTTTCTTTTCAGTTGCAAACTCCATTCCATACATATATATTTGGAATTAGAAGCTCCAACTCGGTTTTACAGTGAAAACTGCAGGAACTTCAAAACGGCACTAGGAAACAGACTGAGAAAGCAGAGAAAAAGTGTCTCCTGCAACCCGTTCCCTTGGTGCTAGATGAACGAACGTCTCTCCACTTGCTCAGTTCTGAGAGATAAGTGTGTGTGAAAGCCGTCCTTCACCTAGCTTGTTGGGAACACAAAGTTTATTTTCAGTTGCAAACCCCATTCCATACATATACATGCGGAGGTACAAGCTCCAACTCGGTTTTACAGTGAAAACTGCAGGAACTTCAAACCGGCACTAGGAAACAGACTGAGAAAGCAGAGAAAAAGTGTCTCCTGCAACCCGTTCCCTTGGTGCTAGATGAACGAACGTCTCTCCATTGCTCAGTTCTGAGAGATAAGTGTGGGTGAAAGCCGTCCTTCACCTAGCTTGTTGGGAACACAAAGTTTCTTTTCAGTTGCAAACTCCATTCCATACATATATATGGGGAGGTACTAGCTCCAACTCGGTTTTACAGTGAAAACTGCAGGAAATTCAAACCGGCACTAGGAAAAAGACTGAGAAAGCAGAGAAAAAGTGTCTCCTGCAACCCGTTCCCTTGGTGCTACATGAACGAACGTCTCTCCACTTGCTCAGTTCTGAGAGATATGTGTGTGTGAAAGCCGTCCTTTACCTAGCTTGTTGGGAACACAAAGTTTCTTTTCAGTTGCAAACTCCATTCCATACATATATATGGGGAGGTACTAGCTCCAACTCGGTTTTACAGTTAAAACTGCAGGAACTTCAAACCGGCACTAGGAAACAGACTGAGAAAGCAGAGAAAAAGTGTCTCCTGCACCCCGTTCCTTTGGTGCTAGATGAACGAACGTCTCTCCACTTGCTCAGTTCTGAGAGATAAGTGTGTGTGAAAGCCGTCCTTCACCTAGCTTGTTGGGAACACAAAGTTTCTTTTCAGTTGCAAACTCCATTCCATACATATATATGGGGAGGTACTAGCTCCAACACGGTTTTACAGTGAAAACTGCAGGAACTTCAAACCGGCACTAGGAAACAGACTGAGAAAGCAGAGAAAAAGTGTCTCCTGCAACCCGTTCCCTTGGTGCTAGATGAACGAACGTCTCTCCACTTGCTCAGTTCTGAGAGATAAGTGTGTGTGAAAGCCGTCCTTCACCTAGCTTTTTGGGAACACAAAGTTTCTTTTCAGTTGCAAACTCCATTCCATTCATATATATTTGGAGGTAGAAGCTCCAACTCGGTTTTACAGTGAAAACTGCAGGAACTTCAAACCGGCACTAGGAAACAGACTGAGAAAGCAGAGAAAAAGTGTCTCCTGCAACCCGTTCCCTTGGTGCTAGATGAACGAACGTCTCTCCACTTGCTCAGTTCTGAGAGATAAGTGTGTGTGAAAGCCGTCCTTCACCTAGCTTGTTGGGAACACAAAGTTTCTTTTCAGTTGCAAACTCCATTCCATACATATATATGGGGAGGTACTAGCTACAACTCGGTTTGACAGTGAAAACTGCGGGAACTTCAAACCGGCACTGTTAAACAGACTGAGAAAGCAGAGAAAAAGTGTCTCCTGCACCCCGTTCCCTTGGTGCTAGATGAACGAACGTCTCTCCACTTGCTCAGTTCTGAGAGATAAGTGTGTGTGAAAGCCGTCCTTCACCTAGCTTGTTGGGAACACAAAGTTTCTTTTCAGTTGCAAACTCCATTCCATACATATATATGGGGAGGTACTAGCTCCAACTCGGTTTGACAGTGAAAACTGCAGGAACTTCAAACCGGCACTAGGAAACAGACTGAGAAAGCAGAGAAAAAGTGTCTCCTGCAACCCGTTCCCTTGGTTCTACATGAACGAACGTCTCTCCACTTGCTCGATTCTGAGAGATAAGTGTGTGTGAAAGCCGTCCTTCACCTAGCTTTTTGGGAACACAAAGTTTCTTTTCAGTTGCAAACTCCATTCCATACATATATATTTGGAGGTAGAAGCTCCAACTCGGTTTTACAGTGAATACTGCAGGAACTTCAAACCGGCACTAGGAAATTGACTGAGAAAGCAGAGAAAAAGTGTCTCCTGCAACCCGTTCCCTTGGTGCTAGATGAACGAACGTCTCTCCACTTGCTCAGTTCTGAGAGATAAGTGTGTGTGAAAGCCGTCCTTCACCTACCTTGTTGGGAACACAAAGTTTCTTTTCAGTTGCAAACTCCATTCCATACATATATATGGGGAGGTACTAGCTCCAACTCGGTTTTACAGTGAAAACTGCAGGAACTTCAAACCGGCACTAGGAAACAGACTGAGAAAGCAGAGAAAAAGTGTCTCCTGCAACCCGTTCCCTTGGTGCTAGATGAACGAACGTCTCTCCACTTGCTCAGTTCTGAGAGATAAGTGTGTGTGAAAGCCGTCCTTCACCTAGCTTGTTGGGAACACAAAGTTTCTTTTCAGTTGCAAACTCCATTCCATACATATATATGGGGAGGTACTAGCTCCAACTCGGTTTGACAGTGAAAACTGCAGGAACTTCAAACCGGCACTAGGAAACAGACTGAGAAAGCAGAGAAAAAGTGTCTCCTGCAACCCGTTCCCTTGGTTCTACATGAACGAACGTCTCTCCACTTGCTCGGTTCCGAGAGATAAGTGTGTGTGAAAGCCGTCCTTCACCTAGCTTTTTGGGAACACAAAGTTTCTTTTCAGTTGCAAACTCCATTCCATACATATATATTTGGAGGTAGAAGCTCCAACTCGGTTTTACAGTGAATACTGCAGGAACTTCAAACCGGCACTAGGAAACAGACTGAGAAAGCAGAGAAAAAGTGTCTCCTGCAACCCGTTCCCTTGGTGCTAGATGAACGAACGTCTCTCCACTTGCTCAGTTCTGAGAGATAAGTGTGTGTGAAAGCCGTCCTTCACCTAGCTTGTTGGGAACACAAAGTTTCTTTTCAGTTGCAAACTCCATTCCATACATATATATTTGGAGGTAGAAGCTCCAACTCGGTTTTACAGTGAAAACTGCAGGAACTTCAAACCGGCACTAGGAAACAGACTGAGAAAGCAGAGAAAAAGTGTCTCCTGCAACCCGTTCCCTTGGTGCTAGATGAACGAACGTCTCTCCACTTGCTCAGTTCTGAGAGATAAGTGTGTGTGAAAGCCGTCCTTCACCTAGCTTGTTGGGAACACAAAGTTTCTTTTCAGTTGCAAACTCCATTCCATACATATATATTTGGAGGTAGAAGCTCCAACTCGGTTTTACAGTGAAAACTGCAGGAACTTCAAACCGGCACTAGGAAACAGACTGAGAAAGCAGAGAAAAAGTGTCTCCTGCACCCCGTTCCTTTGGTGCTAGATGAACGAACGTCTCTCCACTTGCTCAGTTCTGAGAGATAAGTGTGTGTGAAAGCCGTCCTTCACCTAGCTTGTTGGGAACACAAAGTTTCTTTTCAGTTGCAAACTCCATTCCATACATATATATGGGGAGGTACTAGCTCCAACTCGGTTTGACAGTGAAAACTGCAGGAACTTCAAACCGGCACTAGGAAACAGACTGAGAAAGCAGAGAAAAAGTGTCTCCTGCAACCCGTTCCCTTGGTGCTAGATGAACGAACCTCTCTCCACTTGCTCAGTTCTGAGAGATAAGTGTGTGTGAAAGCCGTCCTTCACCTAGCTTGTTGGGAACACAAAGTTTCTTTTCAGTTGCAAACTCCATTCCATACATATATATGGGGAGGTACTAGCTCCAACTCGGTTTTACAGTGAAAACTGCAGGAACTTCAAACCGGCACTAGGAAACAGACTGAGAAAGCAGAGAAAAAGTGTCTCCTGCAACCCGTTCCCTTGGTGCTAGATGAACGAACGTCTCTCCACTTGCTCAGTTCTGAGAGATAAGTGTGTGTGAAAGCCGTCCTTCACCTAGCTTGTTGGGAACACAAAGTTTCTTTTCAGTTGCAAACTCCATTCCATAAATATATATGGGGAGGTACTAGCTCCAACACGATTTTACAGTGAAAACTGCAGGAACTTCAAAACGGCACTAGGAAACAGACTGAGAAAGCAGAGAAAAAGTGTCTCCTGCAACCCGTTCCCTTGGTGCTAGATGAACGAACGTCTCTCCACTTGCTCAGTTCTGAGAGATAAGTGTGTGTGAAAGCCGTCCTTCACCTAGCTTGTTGGGAACACAAAGTTTCTTTTCAGTTGCAAACCCCATTCCATATATATATATGGGGAGGTACTAGCTCCAACTCGGTTTTACAGTGAAAACTGCAGGAACTTCAAACCGGCACTAGGAAACAGACTGAGAAAGCAGAGAAAAAGTGTCTCCTGCAACCCGTTCCCTTGGTGCTAGATGAACGAACGTCTCTCCACTTCCTCAGTTCTGAGAGATAATTGTGTGTGAAAGCCGTCCTTCACCTAGCTTGTTGGGAACACAAAGTTTCTTTTCAGTTGCAAACTCCATTCCATACATATATATGGGGAGGTACTAGCTCCAACTCGGTTTTACAGTGAAAACTGCAGGAACTTCAAACCGGCACTAGGAAACAGACTGAGAAAGCAGAGAAAAAGTGTCTCCTGCAACCCGTTCCCTTGGTGCTAGATGAACGAACGTCTCTCCACTTGCTCAGTTCTGAGAGATAAGTGTGTGTGAAAGCTGTCCTTCACCTAGCTGTTTGGGAACACAAAGTTTCTTTTCAGTTGCAAACTCCATTCCATACATATATATTTGGAATTAGAAGCTCCAACTCGGTTTTACAGTGAAAACTGCAGGAACTTCAAACCGGCACTAGGAAACAGACTGAGAAAGCAGAGAAAAAGTGTCTCCTGCAACCCGTTCCCTTGGTGCTAGATGAACGAACGTCTCTCCACTTGCTCAGTTCTGAGAGATAAGTGTGTGTGAAAGCCGTCCTTCACCTAGCTTGTTGGGAACACAAAGTTTCTTTTCAGTTGCAAACTCCATTCCATAGATATATATGGGGAGGTACTAGCTCCAACTCGGTTTTACAGTGAAAACTGCAGGAACTTCAAACCGGCACTAGGAAACAGACTGAGAAAGCAGAGAAAAAGTGTCCCCTGCAACCCGTTCCCTTGGTGCTAGATGAACGAACGTCTCTCCACTTGCTCAGTTCTCAGAGATAAGTGTGTGTGAAAGCCGTCCTTCACCTAGGTTGTTGGGAACACAAAGTTTCTTTTCAGTTGCAAACTCCATTCCATACATATATATGGGGAGGTACTAGCTCCAACTCGGTTTTACAGTGAAAACTGCAGGAACTTCAAACCGGCACTAGGAAACAGACTGAGAAAGCAGAGAAAAAGTGTCTCCTGCAACCCGTTCCCTTGGTGCTAGATGAACGAACGTCTCTCCACTTTCTCAGTTCTGAGAGATAAGTGTGTGTGAAAGCCGTCCTTCACCTAGCTTGTTGGGAACACAAAGATTCTTTTCAGTTGCAAACTCCATTCCATACATATATATGGGGAGGTACTAGCTCCAACTCGGTTTTACAGTGAAAACTGCAGGAACTTCAAACCGGCACTAGGAAACAGACTGAGAAAGCAGAGAAAAAGTGTCTCCTGCAACCCGTTCCCTTGGTGCTACATGAACGAACGTCTCTCCACTTGCTCAGTTCTGAGAGATAAGTGTGTGTGAAAGCCGTCCTTCACCTAGCTGTTTGGGAACACAAAGTTTCTTTTCAGTTGCAAACTCCATTCCATACATATATATTTGGAATTAGAAGCTCCAACTCGGTTTTACAGTGAAAACTGCAGGAACTTCAAAACGGCACTAGGAAACAGACTGAGAAAGCAGAGAAAAAGTGTCTCCTGCAACCCGTTCCCTTGGTGCTAGATGAACGAACGTCTCTCCACTTGCTCAGTTCTGAGAGATAAGTGTGTGTGAAAGCCGTCCTTCACCTAGCTTGTTGGGAACACAAAGTTTATTTTCAGTTGCAAACCCCATTCCATACATATACATGCGGAGGTACAAGCTCCAACTCGGTTTTACAGTGAAAACTGCAGGAACTTCAAACCGGCACTAGGAAACAGACTGAGAAAGCAGAGAAAAAGTGTCTCCTGCAACCCGTTCCCTTGGTGCTAGATGAACGAACGTCTCTCCATTGCTCAGTTCTGAGAGATAAGTGTGGGTGAAAGCCGTCCTTCACCTAGCTTGTTGGGAACACAAAGTTTCTTTTCAGTTGCAAACTCCATTCCATACATATATATGGGGAGGTACTAGCTCCAACTCGGTTTTACAGTGAAAACTGCAGGAAATTCAAACCGGCACTAGGAAAAAGACTGAGAAAGCAGAGAAAAAGTGTCTCCTGCAACCCGTTCCCTTGGTGCTACATGAACGAACGTCTCTCCACTTGCTCAGTTCTGAGAGATATGTGTGTGTGAAAGCCGTCCTTTACCTAGCTTGTTGGGAACACAAAGTTTCTTTTCAGTTGCAAACTCCATTCCATACATATATATGGGGAGGTACTAGCTCCAACTCGGTTTTACAGTTAAAACTGCAGGAACTTCAAACCGGCACTAGGAAACAGACTGAGAAAGCAGAGAAAAAGTGTCTCCTGCACCCCGTTCCTTTGGTGCTAGATGAACGAACGTCTCTCCACTTGCTCAGTTCTGAGAGATAAGTGTGTGTGAAAGCCGTCCTTCACCTAGCTTGTTGGGAACACAAAGTTTCTTTTCAGTTGCAAACTCCATTCCATACATATATATGGGGAGGTACTAGCTCCAACTCGGTTTTACAGTGAAAACTGCAGGAACTTCAAACCGGCACTAGGAAACAGACTGAGAAAGCAGAGAAAAAGTGTCTCCTGCAACCCGTTCCCTTGGTGCTAGATGAACGAACGTCTCTCCACTTGCTCAGTTCTGAGAGATAAGTGTGTGTGAAAGCCGTCCTTCACCTAGCTTTTTGGGAACACAAAGTTTCTTTTCAGTTGCAAACTCCATTCCATTCATATATATTTGGAGGTAGAAGCTCCAACTCGGTTTTACAGTGAAAACTGCAGGAACTTCAAACCGGCACTAGGAAACAGACTGAGAAAGCAGAGAAAAAGTGTCTCCTGCAACCCGTTCCCTTGGTGCTAGATGAACGAACGTCTCTCCACTTGCTCAGTTCTGAGAGATAAGTGTGTGTGAAAGCCGTCCTTCACCTAGCTTGTTGGGAACACAAAGTTTCTTTTCAGTTGCAAACTCCATTCCATACATATATATGGGGAGGTACTAGCTACAACTCGGTTTGACAGTGAAAACTGCGGGAACTTCAAACCGGCACTGTTAAACAGACTGAGAAAGCAGAGAAAAAGTGTCTCCTGCACCCCGTTCCCTTGGTGCTAGATGAACGAACGTCTCTCCACTTGCTCAGTTCTGAGAGATAAGTGTGTGTGAAAGCCGTCCTTCACCTAGCTTGTTGGGAACACAAAGTTTCTTTTCAGTTGCAAACTCCATTCCATACATATATATGGGGAGGTACTAGCTCCAACTCGGTTTGACAGTGAAAACTGCAGGAACTTCAAACCGGCACTAGGAAACAGACTGAGAAAGCAGAGAAAAAGTGTCTCCTGCAACCCGTTCCCTTGGTTCTACATGAACGAACGTCTCTCCACTTGCTCGGTTCTGAGAGATAAGTGTGTGTGAAAGCCGTCCTTCACCTAGCTTTTTGGGAACACAAAGTTTCTTTTCAGTTGCAAACTCCATTCCATACATATATATTTGGAGGTAGAAGCTCCAACTCGGTTTTACAGTGAATACTGCAGGAACTTCAAACCGGCACTAGGAAATTGACTGAGAAAGCAGAGAAAAAGTGTCTCCTGCAACCCGTTCCCTTGGTGCTAGATGAACGAACGTCTCTCCACTTGCTCAGTTCTGAGAGATAAGTGTGTGTGAAAGCCGTCCTTCACCTACCTTGTTGGGAACACAAAGTTTCTTTTCAGTTGCAAACTCCATTCCATACATATATATGGGGAGGTACTAGCTCCAACTCGGTTTTACAGTGAAAACTGCAGGAACTTCAAACCGGCACTAGGAAACAGACTGAGAAAGCAGAGAAAAAGTGTCTCCTGCAACCCGTTCCCTTGGTGCTAGATGAACGAACGTCTCTCCACTTGCTCAGTTCTGAGAGATAAGTGTGTGTGAAAGCCGTCCTTCACCTAGCTTGTTGGGAACACAAAGTTTCTTTTCAGTTGCAAACTCCATTCCATACATATATATGGGGAGGTACTAGCTCCAACTCGGTTTGACAGTGAAAACTGCAGGAACTTCAAACCGGCACTAGGAAACAGACTGAGAAAGCAGAGAAAAAGTGTCTCCTGCAACCCGTTCCCTTGGTTCTACATGAACGAACGTCTCTCCACTTGCTCGGTTCCGAGAGATAAGTGTGTGTGAAAGCCGTCCTTCACCTAGCTTTTTGGGAACACAAAGTTTCTTTTCAGTTGCAAACTCCATTCCATACATATATATTTGGAGGTAGAAGCTCCAACTCGGTTTTACAGTGAATACTGCAGGAACTTCAAACCGGCACTAGGAAACAGACTGAGAAAGCAGAGAAAAAGTGTCTCCTGCAACCCGTTCCCTTGGTGCTAGATGAACGAACGTCTCTCCACTTGCTCAGTTCTGAGAGATAAGTGTGTGTGAAAGCCGTCCTTCACCTAGCTTGTTGGGAACACAAAGTTTCTTTTCAGTTGCAAACTCCATTCCATACATATATATTTGGAGGTAGAAGCTCCAACTCGGTTTTACAGTGAAAACTGCAGGAACTTCAAACCGGCACTAGGAAACAGACTGAGAAAGCAGAGAAAAAGTGTCTCCTGCAACCCGTTCCCTTGGTGCTAGATGAACGAACGTCTCTCCACTTGCTCAGTTCTGAGAGATAAGTGTGTGTGAAAGCCGTCCTTCACCTAGCTTGTTGGGAACACAAAGTTTCTTTTCAGTTGCAAACTCCATTCCATACATATATATTTGGAGGTAGAAGCTCCAACTCGGTTTTACAGTGAAAACTGCAGGAACTTCAAACCGGCACTAGGAAACAGACTGAGAAAGCAGAGAAAAAGTGTCTCCTGCACCCCGTTCCTTTGGTGCTAGATGAACGAACGTCTCTCCACTTGCTCAGTTCTGAGAGATAAGTGTGTGTGAAAGCCGTCCTTCACCTAGCTTGTTGGGAACACAAAGTTTCTTTTCAGTTGCAAACTCCATTCCATACATATATATGGGGAGGTACTAGCTCCAACTCGGTTTTACAGTGAAAACTGCAGGAACTTCAAACCGGCACTAGGAAACAGACTGAGAAAGCAGAGAAAAAGTGTCTCCTGCAACCCGTTCCCTTGGTGCTAGATGAACGAACGTCTCTCCACTTGCTCAGTTCTGAGAGATAAGTGTGTGTGAAAGCCGTCCTTCACCTAGCTTTTTGGGAACACAAAGTTTCTTTTCAGTTGCAAACTCCATTCCATTCATATATATTTGGAGGTAGAAGCTCCAACTCGGTTTGACAGTGAAAACTGCAGGAACTTCAAACCGGCACTAGGAAACAGACTGAGAAAGCAGAGAAAAAGTGTCTCCTGCAACCCGTTCCCTTGGTGCTAGATGAACGAACGTCTCTCCACTTGCTCAGTTCTGAGAGATAAGTGTGTGTGAAAGCCGTCCTTCACCTAGCTTGTTGGGAACACAAAGTTTCTTTTCAGTTGCAAACTCCATTCCATACATATATATGGGGAGGTACTAGCTACAACTCGGTTTGACAGTGAAAACTGCGGGAACTTCAAACCGGCACTGTTAAACAGACTGAGAAAGCAGAGAAAAAGTGTCTCCTGCACCCCGTTCCCTTGGTGCTAGATGAACGAACGTCTCTCCACTTGCTCAGTTCTGAGAGATAAGTGTGTGTGAAAGCCGTCCTTCACCTAGCTTGTTGGGAACACAAAGTTTCTTTTCAGTTGCAAACTCCATTCCATACATATATATGGGGAGGTACTAGCTCCAACTCGGTTTGACAGTGAAAACTGCAGGAACTTCAAACCGGCACTAGGAAACAGACTGAGAAAGCAGAGAAAAAGTGTCTCCTGCAACCCGTTCCCTTGGTTCTACATGAACGAACGTCTCTCCACTTGCTCGGTTCTGAGAGATAAGTGTGTGTGAAAGCCGTCCTTCACCTAGCTTTTTGGGAACACAAAGTTTCTTTTCAGTTGCAAACTCCATTCCATACATATATATTTGGAGGTAGAAGCTCCAACTCGGTTTTACAGTGAATACTGCAGGAACTTCAAACCGGCACTAGGAAATTGACTGAGAAAGCAGAGAAAAAGTGTCTCCTGCAACCCGTTCCCTTGGTGCTAGATGAACGAACGTCTCTCCACTTGCTCAGTTCTGAGAGATAAGTGTGTGTGAAAGCCGTCCTTCACCTACCTTGTTGGGAACACAAAGTTTCTTTTCAGTTGCAAACTCCATTCCATACATATATATGGGGAGGTACTAGCTCCAACTCGGTTTTACAGTGAAAACTGCAGGAACTTCAAACCGGCACTAGGAAACAGACTGAGAAAGCAGAGAAAAAGTGTCTCCTGCAACCCGTTCCCTTGGTGCTAGATGAACGAACGTCTCTCCACTTGCTCAGTTCTGAGAGATAAGTGTGTGTGAAAGCCGTCCTTCACCTAGCTTGTTGGGAACACAAAGTTTCTTTTCAGTTGCAAACTCCATTCCATACATATATATTTGGAGGTAGAAGCTCCAACTCGGTTTTACAGTGAAAACTGCAGGAACTTCAAACCGGCACTAGGAAACAGTCTGAGAAAGCAGAGAAAAAGTGCCTCCTGCAACCCGTTCCCTTGGTGCTAGATGAACGAACGTCTCTCCACTTGCTCAGTTCTGAGAGATAAGTGTGTGTGAAAGCCGTACTTCACCTAGCTTGTTGGGAACACAAAGTTTCTTTTCAGTTGAAAACTCCATTCCATACATATATATGGGGAGGTACAAGCTCCAACTCGGTTTTACAGTGAAAACTGCAGGAACTTCAAACCGGCACTAGGAAACAGACTGAGAAAGCAGAGAAAAAGTGTCTCCTGCAACCCGTTCCCTTGGTGCTAGATGAACGAACGTCTCTCCACTTGCTCAGTTCTGAGAGATAAGTGTGTGTGAAAGCCGTCCTTCACCTAGCTTGTTGGGAACACAAAGTTTCTTTTCAGTTGCAAACTCCATTCCATACATATATATGGGGAGGTACTAGCTCCAACTCGGTTTTACAGTGAAAACTGCAGGAACTTCAAACCGGCACTAGGAAACAGACTGAGAAAGCAGAGAAAAAGTGTCTCCTGCAACCCGTTCCCTTGGTGCTAGATGAACGAACGTCTCTCCACTTGCTCAGTTCTGAGAGATAAGTGTGTGTGAAAGCCGTCCTTCACCTAGCTTGTTGGGAACACAAAGTTTCTTTTCAGTTGCAAACTCCATTCCATACATATATATGGGGAGGTACTAGCTCCAACTCGGTTTTACAGTGAAAACTGCAGGAACTTCAAACCGGCACTAGGAAACAGACTGAGAAAGCAGAGAAAAAGTGTCTCCTGCAACCCGTTCCCTTGGTGCTAGATGAACGAACGTCTCTCCACTTGCTCAGTTCTGAGAGATAAGTGTGTGTGAAAGCCGTCCTTCACCTAGCTTTTTGGGAACACAAAGTTTCTTTTCAGTTGCAAACTCCATTCCATACATATATATGGGGAGGTACTAGCTCCAACTCGGTTTTACAGTGAAAACTGCAGGAACTTCAAACCGGCACTAGGAAACAGACTGAGAAAGCAGAGAAAAAGTGTCTCCTGCAACCCGTTCCCTTGGTGCTAGATGAACGAACGTCTCTCCACTTGCTCAGTTCTGAGAGATAAGTGTGTGTGAAAGCCGTCCTTCACCTAGCTTGTTGTTAACACAAAGTTTCTTTTCAGTTGCAAACTCCATTCCATACATATATATGGGGAGGTACTAGCTCCAACTCGGTTTTACAGTGAAAACTGCAGGAACTTCAAACCGGCACTAGGAAACAGACTGAGAAAGCAGAGAAAAAGTGTCTCCTGCAACCCGTTCCCTTGGTGCTAGATGAACGAACGTCTCTCCACTTGCTCAGTTCTGAGAGATAAGTGTGTGTGAAAGCCGTCCTTCACCTAGCTTGTTGGGAACACAAAGTTTCTTTTCAGTTGCAAACTCCATTCCATACATATATATGGGGAGGTACTAGCTCCAACTCGGTTTGACAGTGAAAACTGCAGGAACTTCAAACCGGCACTAGGAAACAGACTGAGAAAGCAGAGAAAAAGTGTCTCCTGCAACCCGTTCCCTTGGTGCTAGATGAACGAACGTCTCTCCACTTGCTCAGTTCTGAGAGATAAGTGTGTGTGAAAGCCGTCCTTCACCTAGCTTGTTGGGAACACAAAGTTTCTTTTCAGTTGCAAACTCCATTCCATACATATATATGGGGAGGTACAAGCTCCAACTCGGTTTTACAGTGAAAACTGCAGGAACTTCAAACCGGCACTAGGAAACAGACTGAGAAAGCAGAGAAAAAGTGTCTCCTGCAACCCGTTCCCTTGGTGCTAGGTGAACGAAAGTCTCTCCACTTGCTCAGTTCTGAGAGATAAGTGTGTGTGAAAGCCGTCCTTCACCTAGCTTGTTGGGAACACAAAGTTTCTTTTCAGTTGCAAACTCCATTCCATACATATATATGGGGAGGTACAAGCTCCAACTCGGTTTTACAGTGAAAACTGCAGGAACTTCAAACCGGCACTAGGAAACAGACTGAGAAAGCAGAGAAAAAGTGTCTCCTGCAACCCGTTCCCTTGGTGCTAGATGAACGAACGTCTCTCCACTTGCTCAGTTCTGAGAGATAAGTGTGTGTGAAAGCCGTCCTTCACCTAGCTTGTTGGGAACACAAAGTTTCTTTTCAGTTGCAAACTCCATTCCATACATATATATGGGGAGGTACTAGCTCCAACTCGGTTTTACAGTGAAAACTGCAGGAACTTCAAACCGGCACTAGGAAACAGTCTGAGAATGCAGAGAAAAAGTGCCTCCTGCAACCCGTTCCCTTGGTGCTAGATGAACGAAAGTCTCTCCACTTGCTCAGTTCTGAGAGATAAGTGTGTGTGAAAGCCGTCCTTCACCTAGCTTGTTGGGAACACAAAGTTTCTTTTCAGTTGCAAACTCCATTCCATACATATATATGGGGAGGTACAAGCTCCAACTCGGTTTTACAGTGAAAACTGCAGGAACTTCAAACCGGCACTAGGAAACAGACTGAGAAAGCAGAGAAAAAGTGTCTCCTG
The DNA here is from genome assembly GCF_048773025.1 of Camelus bactrianus. Classification (NCBI taxonomy): domain Eukaryota; kingdom Metazoa; phylum Chordata; class Mammalia; order Artiodactyla; family Camelidae; genus Camelus; species Camelus bactrianus. Next base: position 79,604 of record NW_027413947.1, on the reverse strand, counting down.
CAACCCGTTCCCTTGGTGCTAGATGAACGAACGTCTCTCCACTTGCTCAGTTCTGAGAGATAAGTGTGTGTGAAAGCCGTCCTTCACCTAGCTTGTTGGGAACACAAAGTTTCTTTTCAGTTGCAAACCCCATTCCATACATATATATGGGGAGGTACAAGCTCCAACTCGGTTTGACAGTGAAAACTGCAGGAACTTCAAACCGGGACTAGGAAACAGACTGAGAAAGCAGAGAAAAAGTGTCTCCTGCAACCCGTTCCCTTGGTGCTAGATGAACGAACGTCTCTCCACTTGCTCATTTCTGAGAGATAAGTGTGTGTGAAAGCCGTGCTTCACCTAGCTTGTTGGGAACACAAAGTTTCTTTTCAGTTGCAAACTCCATTCCATACATATATATGGGGAGGTACAAGCTCCAACTCGGTTTTACAGTGAAAACTGCAGGAACTTCAAACCGGCACTAGGAAACAGACTGAGAAAGCAGAGAAAAAGTGTCTCCTGCAACCCGTTCCCTTGGTGCTAGATGAACGAACGTCTCTCCACTTGCTCAGTTCTGAGAGATAAGTGTGTGTGAAAGCCGTCCTTCACCTAGCTTGTTGGGAACACAAAGTTTCTTTTCAGTTGCAAACTCCATTCCATACATATATATGGGGAGGTACTAGCTCCAACTCGGTTTTACAGTGAAAACTGCAGGAACTTCAAACCGGCACTAGGAAACAGACTGAGAAAGCAGAGAAAAAGTGTCTCCTGCAACCCGTTCCCTTGGTGCTAGATGAACGAACGTCTCTCCACTTGCTCAGTTCTGAGAGATAAGTGTGTGTGAAAGCCGTCCTTCACCTAGCTTGTTGGGAACACAAAGTTTCTTTTCAGTTGCAAACTCCATTCCATACATATATATGGGGAGGTACTAGCTCCAACTCGGTTTGACAGTGAAAACTGCAGGAACTTCAAACCGGCACTAGGAAACAGACTGAGAAAGCAGAGAAAAAGTGTCTCCTGCAACCCGTTCCCTTGGTGCTAGATGAACGAACCTCTCTCCACTTGCTCAGTTCTGAGAGATATGTGTGTGTGAAAGCCGTCCTTCACCTAGCTTGTTGGGAACACAAAGTTTCTTTTCAGTTGCAAACTCCATTCCATACATATATATGGGGAGGTACTAGCTCCAACTCGGTTTTACAGTGAAAACTGCAGGAACTTCAAACCGGCACTAGGAAACAGACTGAGAAAGCAGAGAAAAAGTGTCTCCTGCAACCCGTTCCCTTGGTGCTAGATGAACGAACGTCTCTCCACTTGCTCAGTTCTGAGAGATAAGTGTGTGTGAAAGCCGTCCTTCACCTAGCTTGTTGGGAACACAAAGTTTCTTTTCAGTTGCAAACTCCATTCCATAGATATATATGGGGAGGTACTAGCTCCAACACGATTTTACAGTGAAAACTGCAGGAACTTCAAAACGGCACTAGGAAACAGACTGAGAAAGCAGAGAAAAAGTGTCTCCTGCAACCCGTTCCCTTGGTGCTAGATGAACGAACGTCTCTCCACTTGCTCAGTTCTGAGAGATAAGTGTGTGTGAAAGCCGTCCTTCACCTAGCTTGTTGGGAACACAAAGTTTCTTTTCAGTTGCAAACCCCATTCCATATATATATATGGGGAGGTACTAGCTCCAACTCGGTTTTACAGTGAAAACTGCAGGAACTTCAAACCGGCACTAGGAAACAGACTGAGAAAGCAGAGAAAAAGTGTCTCCTGCAACCCGTTCCCTTGGTGCTAGATGAACGAACGTCTCTCCATTGCTCAGTTCTGAGAGATAAGTGTGTGTGAAAGCCGTCCTTCACCTAGCTTGTTGGGAACACAAAGTTTCTTTTCAGTTGCAAACTCCATTCCATACATATATATGGGGAGGTACTAGCTCCAACTCGGTTTTACAGTGAAAACTGCAGGAAATTCAAACCGGCACTAGGAAACAGACTGAGAAAGCAGAGAAAAAGTGTCTCCTGCAACCCGTTCCCTTGGTGCTAGATGAACGAACGTCTCTCCACTTGCTCAGTTCTGAGAGATAAGTGTGTGTGAAAGCCGTCCTTCACCTAGCTTGTTGGGAACACAAAGTTTCTTTTCAGTTGCAAACTCCATTCCATACATATATATGGGGAGGTACTAGCTCCAACTCGGTTTGACAGTGAAAACTGCAGGAACTTCAAACCGGCACTAGGAAACAGACTGAGAAAGCAGAGAAAAAGTGTCTCCTGCAACCCGTTCCCTTGGTGCTAGATGAACGAACCTCTCTCCACTTGCTCAGTTCTGAGAGATAAGTGTGTGTGAAAGCCGTCCTTCACCTAGCTTGTTGGGAACACAAAGTTTCTTTTCAGTTGCAAACTCCATTCCATACATATATATGGGGAGGTACTAGCTCCAACTCGGTTTTACAGTGAAAACTGCAGGAACTTCAAACCGGCACTAGGAAACAGACTGAGAAAGCAGAGAAAAAGTGTCTCCTGCAACCCGTTCCCTTGGTGCTAGATGAACGAACGTCTCTCCACTTGCTCAGTTCTGAGAGATAAGTGTGTGTGAAAGCCGTCCTTCACCTAGCTTGTTGGGAACACAAAGTTTCTTTTCAGTTGCAAACTCCATTCCATACATATATATGGGGAGGTACTAGCTCCAACTCGGTTTTACAGTGAAAACTGCAGGAACTTCAAACCGGCACTAGGAAACAGACTGAGAAAGCAGAGAAAAAGTGTCTCCTGCAACCCGTTCCCTTGGTGCTAGATGAACGAACCTCTCTCCACTTGCTCAGTTCTGAGAGATAAGTGTGTGTGAAAGCCGTCCTTCACCTAGCTTGTTGGGAACACAAAGTTTCTTTTCAGTTGCAAACTCCATTCCATACATATATATGGGGAAGTACAAGCTCCAACTCGGTTTTACAGTGAAAACTGCAGGAACTTCAAACCGGCACTAGGAAACAGACTGAGAAAGCAGAGAAAAAGTGTCTCCTGCAACCCGTTCCCTTGGTGCTAGATGAACGAACGTCTCTCCATTGCTCAGTTCTGAGAGATAAGTGTGTGTGAAAGCCGTCCTTCACCTATCTTGTTGGGAACACAAAGTTTCTTTTCAGTTGCAAACTCCATTCCATACATATATATGGGGAGGTACTAGCTCCAACTCGGTTTTACAGTGAAAACTGCAGGAAATTCAAACCGGCACTAGGAAACAGACTGAGAAAGCAGAGAAAAAGTGTCTCCTGCAACCCGTTCCCTTGGTGCTAGATGAACGAACGTCTCTCCACTTGCTCAGTTCTGAGAGATAAGTGTGTGTGAAAGCCGTCCTTCACCTAGCTTGTTGGGAACACAAAGTTTCTTTTCAGTTGCAAACTCCATTCCATACATATATATGGGGAGGTACTAGCTCCAACTCGGTTTGACAGTGAAAACTGCAGGAACTTCAAACCGGCACTAGGAAACAGACTGAGAAAGCAGAGAAAAAGTGTCTCCTGCAACCCGTTCCCTTGGTGCTAGATGAACGAACCTCTCTCCACTTGCTCAGTTCTGAGAGATAAGTGTGTGTGAAAGCCGTCCTTCACCTAGCTTGTTGGGAACACAAAGTTTCTTTTCAGTTGCAAACTCCATTCCATACATATATATGGGGAGGTACTAGCTCCAACTCGGTTTTACAGTGAAAACTGCAGGAACTTCAAACCGGCACTAGGAAACAGACTGAGAAAGCAGAGAAAAAGTGTCTCCTGCAACCCGTTCCCTTGGTGCTAGATGAACGAACGTCTCTCCACTTGCTCAGTTCTGAGAGATAAGTGTGTGTGAAAGCCGTCCTTCACCTAGCTTGTTGGGAACACAAAGTTTCTTTTCAGTTGCAAACTCCATTCCATAGATATATATGGGGAGGTACTAGCTCCAACACGATTTTACAGTGAAAACTGCAGGAACTTCAAAACGGCACTAGGAAACAGACTGAGAAAGCAGAGAAAAAGTGTCTCCTGCAACCCGTTCCCTTGGTGCTAGATGAACGAACGTCTCTCCACTTGCTCAGTTCTGAGAGATAAGTGTGTGTGAAAGCCGTCCTTCACCTAGCTTGTTGGGAACACAAAGTTTCTTTTCAGTTGCAAACCCCATTCCATATATATATATGGGGAGGTACTAGCTCCAACTCGGTTTTACAGTGAAAACTGCAGGAACTTCAAACCGGCACTAGGAAACAGACTGAGAAAGCAGAGAAAAAGTGTCTCCTGCAACCCGTTCCCTTGGTGCTAGATGAACGAACGTCTCTCCATTGCTCAGTTCTGAGAGATAAGTGTGTGTGAAAGCCGTCCTTCACCTAGCTTGTTGGGAACACAAAGTTTCTTTTCAGTTGCAAACTCCATTCCATACATATATATGGGGAGGTACTAGCTCCAACTCGGTTTTACAGTGAAAACTGCAGGAAATTCAAACCGGCACTAGGAAACAGACTGAGAAAGCAGAGAAAAAGTGTCTCCTGCAACCCGTTCCCTTGGTGCTAGATGAACGAACGTCTCTCCACTTGCTCAGTTCTGAGAGATAAGTGTGTGTGAAAGCCGTCCTTCACCTAGCTTGTTGGGAACACAAAGTTTCTTTTCATTTGCAAACTCCATTCCATACATATATATGGGGAGGTACTAGCTCCAACTCGGTTTGACAGTGAAAACTGCAGGAACTTCAAACCGGCACTAGGAAACAGACTGAGAAAGCAGAGAAAAAGTGTCTCCTGCAACCCGTTCCCTTGGTGCTAGATGAACGAACCTCTCTCCACTTGCTCAGTTCTGAGAGATAAGTGTGTGTGAAAGCCGTCCTTCACCTAGCTTGTTGGGAACACAAAGTTTCTTTTCAGTTGCAAACTCCATTCCATACATATATATGGGGAGGTACTAGCTCCAACTCGGTTTTACAGTGAAAACTGCAGGAACTTCAAACCGGCACTAGGAAACAGACTGAGAAAGCAGAGAAAAAGTGTCTCCTGCAACCCGTTCCCTTGGTGCTAGATGAACGAACGTCTCTCCACTTGCTCAGTTCTGAGAGATAAGTGTGTGTGAAAGCCGTCCTTCACCTAGCTTGTTGGGAACACAAAGTTTCTTTTCAGTTGCAAACTCCATTCCATAGATATATATGGGGAGGTACTAGCTCCAACACGATTTTACAGTGAAAACTGCAGGAACTTCAAAACGGCACTAGGAAACAGACTGAGAAAGCAGAGAAAAAGTGTCTCATGCAACCCGTTCCCTTGGTGCTAGATGAACGAACGTCTCTCCACTTGCTCAGTTCTGAGAGATAAGTGTGTGTGAAAGCCGTCCTTCACCTAGCTTGTTGGGAACACAAAGTTTCTTTTCAGTTGCAAACCCCATTCCATATATATATATGGGGAGGTACTAGCTCCAACTCGGTTTTACAGTGAAAACTGCAGGAACTTCAAACCGGCACTAGGAAACAGACTGAGAAAGCAGAGAAAAAGTGTCTCCTGCAACCCGTTCCCTTGGTGCTAGATGAACGAACGTCTCTCCACTTGCTCAGTTCTGAGAGATAATTGTGTGTGAAAGCCGTCCTTCACCTAGCTTGTTGGGAACACAAAGTTTCTTTTCAGTTGCAAACTCCATTCCATACATATATATGGGGAGGTACTAGCTCCAACTCGGTTTTACAGTGAAAACTGCAGGAACTTCAAACCGGCACTAGGAAACAGACTGAGAAAGCAGAGAAAAAGTGTCTCCTGCAACCCGTTCCCTTGGTGCTAGATGAACGAACGTCTCTCCACTTGCTCAGTTCTGAGAGATAAGTGTGTGTGAAAGCCGTCCTTCACCTAGCTGTTTGGGAACACAAAGTTTCTTTTCAGTTGCAAACTCCATTCCATACATATATATTTGGAATTAGAAGCTCCAACTCGGTTTTACAGTGAAAACTGCAGGAACTTCAAACCGGCACTAGGAAACAGACTGAGAAAGCAGAGAAAAAGTGTCTCCTGCAACCCGTTCCATTGCTGCTAGATGAACGAACGTCTCTCCACTTGCTCAGTTCTGAGAGATAAGTGTGTGTGAAAGCCGTCCTTCACTTAGCTTGTTGGGAACACAAAGTTTCTTTTCAGTTGCAAACTCCATTCCATAGATATATATGGGGAGGTACTAGCTCCAACTCGGTTTTACAGTGAAAACTGCAGGAACTTCAAACCGGCACTAGGAAACAGACTGAGAAAGCAGAGAAAAAGTGTCCCCTGCAACCCGTTCCCTTGGTGCTAGATGAACGAACGTCTCTCCACTTGCTCAGTTCTCAGAGATAAGTGTGTGTGAAAGCCGTCCTTCACCTAGCTTGTTGGGAACACAAAGTTTCTTTTCAGTTGCAAACTCCATTCCATACATATATATGGGGAGGTACTAGCTCCAACTCGGTTTTACAGTGAAAACTACAGGAACTTCAAACCGGCACTAGGAAACAGACTGAGAAAGCAGAGAAAAAGTGTCTCCTGCAACCCGTTCCCTTGGTGCTAGATGAACGAACGTCTCTCCACTTGCTCAGTTCTGAGAGATAAGTGTGTGTGAAAGCCGTCCTTCACCTAGCTTGTTGGGAACACAAAGATTCTTTTCAGTTGCAAACTCCATTCCATACATATATATGGGGAGGTACTAGCTCCAACTCGGTTTTACAGTGAAAACTGCAGGAACTTCAAACCGGCACTAGGAAACAGACTGAGAAAGCAGAGAAAAAGTGTCTCCTGCAACCCGTTCACTTGGTGCTACATGAACGAACGTCTCTCCACTTGCTCAGTTCTGAGAGATAAGTGTGTGTGAAAGCCGTCCTTCACCTAGCTGTTTGGGAACACAAAGTTTCTTTTCAGTTGCAAACTCCATTCCATACATATATATTTGGAATTAGAAGCTCCAACTCGGTTTTACAGTGAAAACTGCAGGAACTTCAAACCGGCACTAGGAAACAGACTGAGAAAGCAGAGAAAAAGTGTCTCATTCAACCCGTTCCCTTGGTGCTAGATGAACGAACGTCTCTCCACTTGCTCAGTTCTGAGAGATAAGTGTGTGTGAAAGCCGTCCTTCACCTAGCTTGTTGGGAACACAAAGTTTATTTTCAGTTGCAAACCCCATTCCATACATATACATGCGGAGGTACAAGCTCCAACTCGGTTTTACAGTGAAAACTGCAGGAACTTCAAACCGGCACTAGGAAACAGACTGAGAAAGCAGAGAAAAAGTGTCTCCTGCAACCCGTTCCCTTGGTGCTAGATGAACGAACGTCTCTCCATTGCTCAGTTCTGAGAGATAAGTGTGGGTGAAAGCCGTCCTTCACCTAGCTTGTTGGGAACACAAAGTTTCTTTTCAGTTGCAAACTCCATTCCATACATATATATGGGGAGGTACTAGCTCCAACTCGGTTTTACAGTGAAAACTGCAGGAAATTCAAACCGGCACTAGGAAACAGACTGAGAAAGCAGAGAAAAAGTGTCTCCTGCAACCCGTTCCCTTGGTGCTACATGAACGAACGTCTCTCCACTTGCTCAGTTCTGAGAGATATGTGTGTGTGAAAGCCGTCCTTTACCTAGCTTGTTGGGAACACAAAGTTTGTTTTCAGTTGCAAACTCCATTCCATACATATATATGGGGAGGTACTAGCTCCAACTCGGTTTTACAGTGAAAACTGCAGGAACTTCAAACCGGCACTAGGAAACAGACTGAGAAAGCAGAGAAAAAGTGTCTCCTGCAACCCGTTCCATTGGTGCTAGATGAACGAACGTCTCTCCACTTGCTCAGTTCTGAGAGATAAGTGTGTGTGAATGCCGTCCTTCACTTAGCTTGTTGGGAACACAAAGTTTCTTTTCAGTTGCAAACTCCATTCCATAGATATATATGGGGAGGTACTAGCTCCAACTCGGTTTTACAGTGAAAACTGCAGGAACTTCAAACCGGCACTAGGAAACAGACTGAGAAAGCAGAGAAAAAGTGTCCCCTGCAACCCGTTCCCTTGGTGCTAGATGAACGAACGTCTCTCCACTTGCTCAGTTCTCAGAGATAAGTGTGTGTGAAAGCCGTCCTTCACCTAGCTTGTTGGGAACACAAAGTTTCTTTTCAGTTGCAAACTCCATTCCATACATATATATGGGGAGGTACTAGCTCCAACTCGGTTTTACAGTGAAAACTGCAGGAACTTCAAACCGGCACTAGGAAACAGACTGAGAAAGCAGACAAAAAGTGTCTCCTGCAACCCGTTCCCTTGGTGCTAGATGAACGAACGTCTCTCCACTTGCTCAGTTCTGAGAGATAAGTGTGTGTGAAAGCCGTCCTTCACCTAGCTTGTTGGGAACACAAAGATTCTTTTCAGTTGCAAACTCCATTCCATACATATATATGGGGAGGTACTAGCTCCAACTCGGTTTTACAGTGAAAACTGCAGGAACTTCAAACCGGCACTAGGAAACAGACTGAGAAAGCAGAGAAAAAGTGTCTCCTGCAACCCGTTCCCTTGGTGCTACATGAACGAACGTCTCTCCACTTGCTCAGTTCTGAGAGATAAGTGTGTGTGAAAGCCGTCCTTTACCTAGCTTGTTGGGAACACAAAGTTTCTTTTCAGTTGCAAACTCCATTCCATACATATATATGAGGAGGTACTAGCTCCAACTCGGTTTTACAGTGAAAACTGCAGGAACTTCAAACCGGCACTAGGAAACAGACTGAGAAAGCAGAGAAAAAGTGTCTCCTGCAACCCGTTCCCTTGGTGCTAGATGAACGAACGTCTCTCCACTTGCTCAGTTCTGAGAGATAAGTGTGTGTGAAAGCCGTCCTTCACCTAGCTTGTTGGGAACACAAAGATTCTTTTCAGTTGCAAACTCCATTCCATACATATATATGGGGAGGTACTAGCTCCAACTCGGTTTTACAGTGAAAACTGCAGGAACTTCAAACCGGCACTAGGAAACAGACTGAGAAAGCAGAGAAAAAGTGTCTCCTGCAACCCGTTCCCTTGGTGCTACATGAACGAACGTCTCTCCACTTGCTCAGTTCTGAGAGATAAGTGTGTGTGAAAGCCGTCCTTTACCTAGCTTGTTGGGAACACAAAGTTTCTTTTCAGTTGCAAACTCCATTCCATACATATATATGGGGAGGTACTACCTCCAACTCGGTTTTACAGTGAAAACTGCAGGAACTTCAAACCGGCACTAGGAAACAGACTGAGAAAGCAGAGAAAAAGTGTCTCCTGCAACCCGTTCCCTTGGTGCTAGATGAACGAACGTCTCTCCACTTGCTCAGTTCTGAGAGATAAGTGTGTGTGAAAGCCGTCCTTCACCTAGCTTGTTGGGAACACAAAGATTCTTTTCAGTTGCAAACTCCATTCCATACATATATATGGGGAGGTACTAGCTCCAACTCGGTTTTACAGTGAAAACTGCAGGAACTTCAAACCGGCACTAGGAAACAGACTGAGAAAGCAGAGAAAAAGTGTCCCCTGCAACCCGTTCCCTTGGTGCTAGATGAACGAACGTCTCTCCACTTGCTCAGTTCTCAGAGATAAGTGTGTGTGAAAGCCGTCCTTCACCTAGCTTGTTGGGAACACAAAGTTTCTTTTCAGTTGCAAACTCCATTCCATACATATATATGGGGAGGTACTAGCTCCAACTCGGTTTTACAGTGAAAACTACAGGAACTTCAAACCGGCACTAGGAAACAGACTGAGAAAGCAGAGAAAAAGTGTCTCCTGCAACCCGTTCCCTTGGTGCTAGATGAACGAACGTCTCTCCACTTGCTCAGTTCTGAGAGATAAGTGTGTGTGAAAGCCGTCCTTCACCTAGCTTGTTGGGAACACAAAGATTCTTTTCAGTTGCAAACTCCATTCCATACATATATATGGGGAGGTACTAGCTCCAACTCGGTTTTACAGTGAAAACTGCAGGAACTTCAAACCGGCACTAGGAAACAGACTGAGAAAGCAGAGAAAAAGTGTCTCCTGCAACCCGTTCACTTGGTGCTACATGAACGAACGTCTCTCCACTTGCTCAGTTCTGAGAGATAAGTGTGTGTGAAAGCCGTCCTTCACCTAGCTGTTTGGGAACACAAAGTTTCTTTTCAGTTGCAAACTCCATTCCATACATATATATTTGGAATTAGAAGCTCCAACTCGGTTTTACAGTGAAAACTGCAGGAACTTCAAACCGGCACTAGGAAACAGACTGAGAAAGCAGAGAAAAAGTGTCTCATTCAACCCGTTCCCTTGGTGCTAGATGAACGAACGTCTCTCCACTTGCTCAGTTCTGAGAGATAAGTGTGTGTGAAAGCCGTCCTTCACCTAGCTTGTTGGGAACACAAAGTTTATTTTCAGTTGCAAACCCCATTCCATACATATACATGCGGAGGTACAAGCTCCAACTCGGTTTTACAGTGAAAACTGCAGGAACTTCAAACCGGCACTAGGAAACAGACTGAGAAAGCAGAGAAAAAGTGTCTCCTGCAACCCGTTCCCTTGGTGCTAGATGAACGAACGTCTCTCCATTGCTCAGTTCTGAGAGATAAGTGTGGGTGAAAGCCGTCCTTCACCTAGCTTGTTGGGAACACAAAGTTTCTTTTCAGTTGCAAACTCCATTCCATACATATATATGGGGAGGTACTAGCTCCAACTCGGTTTTACAGTGAAAACTGCAGGAAATTCAAACCGGCACTAGGAAACAGACTGAGAAAGCAGAGAAAAAGTGTCTCCTGCAACCCGTTCCCTTGGTGCTACATGAACGAACGTCTCTCCACTTGCTCAGTTCTGAGAGATATGTGTGTGTGAAAGCCGTCCTTTACCTAGCTTGTTGGGAACACAAAGTTTGTTTTCAGTTGCAAACTCCATTCCATACATATATATGGGGAGGTACTAGCTCCAACTCGGTTTTACAGTGAAAACTGCAGGAACTTCAAACCGGCACTAGGAAACAGACTGAGAAAGCAGAGAAAAAGTGTCTCCTGCAACCCGTTCCATTGGTGCTAGATGAACGAACGTCTCTCCACTTGCTCAGTTCTGAGAGATAAGTGTGTGTGAATGCCGTCCTTCACTTAGCTTGTTGGGAACACAAAGTTTCTTTTCAGTTGCAAACTCCATTCCATAGATATATATGGGGAGGTACTAGCTCCAACTCGGTTTTACAGTGAAAACTGCAGGAACTTCAAACCGGCACTAGGAAACAGACTGAGAAAGCAGAGAAAAAGTGTCCCCTGCAACCCGTTCCCTTGGTGCTAGATGAACGAACGTCTCTCCACTTGCTCAGTTCTCAGAGATAAGTGTGTGTGAAAGCCGTCCTTCACCTAGCTTGTTGGGAACACAAAGTTTCTTTTCAGTTGCAAACTCCATTCCATACATATATATGGGGAGGTACTAGCTCCAACTCGGTTTTACAGTGAAAACTGCAGGAACTTCAAACCGGCACTAGGAAACAGACTGAGAAAGCAGACAAAAAGTGTCTCCTGCAACCCGTTCCCTTGGTGCTAGATGAACGAACGTCTCTCCACTTGCTCAGTTCTGAGAGATAAGTGTGTGTGAAAGCCGTCCTTCACCTAGCTTGTTGGGAACACAAAGATTCTTTTCAGTTGCAAACTCCATTCCATACATATATATGGGGAGGTACTAGCTCCAACTCGGTTTTACAGTGAAAACTGCAGGAACTTCAAACCGGCACTAGGAAACAGACTGAGAAAGCAGAGAAAAAGTGTCTCCTGCAACCCGTTCCCTTGGTGCTACATGAACGAACGTCTCTCCACTTGCTCAGTTCTGAGAGATAAGTGTGTGTGAAAGCCGTCCTTTACCTAGCTTGTTGGGAACACAAAGTTTCTTTTCAGTTGCAAACTCCATTCCATACATATATATGAGGAGGTACTAGCTCCAACTCGGTTTTACAGTGAAAACTGCAGGAACTTCAAACCGGCACTAGGAAACAGACTGAGAAAGCAGAGAAAAAGTGTCTCCTGCAACCCGTTCCCTTGGTGCTAGATGAACGAACGTCTCTCCACTTGCTCAGTTCTGAGAGATAAGTGTGTGTGAAAGCCGTCCTTCACCTAGCTTGTTGGGAACACAAAGATTCTTTTCAGTTGCAAACTCCATTCCATACATATATATGGGGAGGTACTAGCTCCAACTCGGTTTTACAGTGAAAACTGCAGGAACTTCAAACCGGCACTAGGAAACAGACTGAGAAAGCAGAGAAAAAGTGTCTCCTGCAACCCGTTCCCTTGGTGCTACATGAACGAACGTCTCTCCACTTGCTCAGTTCTGAGAGATAAGTGTGTGTGAAAGCCGTCCTTTACCTAGCTTGTTGGGAACACAAAGTTTCTTTTCAGTTGCAAACTCCATTCCATACATATATATGGGGAGGTACTACCTCCAACTCGGTTTTACAGTGAAAACTGCAGGAACTTCAAACCGGCACTAGGAAACAGACTGAGAAAGCAGAGAAAAAGTGTCTCCTGCAACCCGTTCCCTTGGTGCTAGATGAACGAACGTCTCTCCACTTGCTCAGTTCTGAGAGATAAGTGTGTGTGAAAGCCGTCCTTCACCTAGCTTGTTGGGAACACAAAGATTCTTTTCAGTTGCAAACTCCATTCCATACATATATATGGGGAGGTACTAGCTCCAACTCGGTTTTACAGTGAAAACTGCAGGAACTTCAAACCGGCACTAGGAAACAGACTGAGAAAGCAGAGAAAAAGTGTCTCCTGCAACCCGTTCCCTTGGTGCTAGATGAACGAACGTCTCTCCACTTGCTCAGTTCTGAGAGATAAGTGTGTGTGAAAGCCGTCCTTCACCTAGCTTGTTGGGAACACAAAGTTTCTTTTCAGTTGCAAACTCCATTCCATACATATATATGGGGAGGTACTAGCTCCAACTCGGTTTTACAGTGAAAACTGCAGGAACTTCAAACCGGCACTAGGAAACAGACTGAGAAAGCAGAGAAAAAGTGTCTCCTGCAACCCGTTCCCTTGGTGCTAGATGAACGAACGTCTCTCCACTTGCTCAGTTCTGAGAGATAAGTGTGTGTGAAAGCCGTCCTTCACCTAGCTTGTTGGGAACACAAAGTTTCTTTTCAGTTGCAAACTCCATTCCATAGATATATATGGGGAGGTACTAGCTCCAACACGGTTTTACAGTGAAAACTGCAGGAACTTCAAAACGGCACTAGGAAACAGACTGAGAAAGCAGAGAAAAAGTGTCTCCTGCAACCCGTTCCCTTGGTGCTAGATGAACGAACGTCTCTCCACTTGCTCAGTTCTGAGAGATAAGTGTGTGTGAAAGCCGTCCTTCACCTAGCTTGTTGGGAACACAAAGTTACTTTTCAGTTGCAAACCCCATTCCATACATATATATGGGGAGGTACTAGCTCCAACTCGGTTTTACAGTGAAAACTGCAGGAACTTCAAACCGGCACTAGGAAACAGACTGAGAAAGCAGAGAAAAAGTGTCCCTGCAACCCGTTCCCTTGGTGCTAGATGAACGAACGTCTCTCCACTTGCTCAGTTCTGAGAGATAATTGTGTGTGAAAGCCGTCCTTCACCTAGCTTGTTGGGAACACAAAGTTTCTTTTCAGTTGCAAACTCCATTCCATACATATATATGGGGAGGTACTAGCTCCAACTCGGTTTGACCGTGAAAACTGCAGGAAATTCAAACCGGCACTAGGAAACAGACTGAGAAAGCAGAGAAAAAGTGTCTCCTGCAACCCGTTCCCTTGGTGCTAGATGAACGAACGTCTCTCCACTTGCTCAGTTCTGAGAGATAAGTGTGTGTGAAAGCCGTCCTTCACCTAGCTGTTTGGGAACACAAAGTTTCTTTTCAGTTGCAAACTCCATTCCATACATATATATTTGGAATTAGAAGCTCCAACTCGGTTTTACAGTGAAAACTGCAGGAACTTCAAACCGGCACTAGGAAACAGACTGAGAAAGCAGAGAAAAAGTGTCTCCTGCAACCCGTTCCCTTGGTGCTAGATGAACGAACGTCTCTCCACTTGCTCAGTTCTGAGAGATAAGTGTGTGTGAAAGCCGTCCTTCACCTAGCTTGTTGGGAACACAAAGTTTATTTTCAGTTGCAAACCCCATTCCATACATATACATGGGGAGGTACAAGCTCCAACTCGGTTTTACAGTGAAAACTGCAGGAACTTCAAACCGGCACTAGGAAACAGACTGAGAAAGCAGAGAAAAAGTGTCTCCTGCAACCCGTTCCCTTGGTGCTAGATGAACGAACGTCTCTCCACTTGCTCAGTTCTGAGAGATAAGTGTGTGTGAAAGCCGTCCTTCACCTAGCTTGTTGGGAACACAAAGTTTCTTTTCAGTTGCAAACTCCATTCCATACATATATATGGGGAGGTACTAGCTCCAACTCGCTTTTACAGTGAAAACTGCAGGAACTTCAAACCGGCACTAGGAAACAGACTGAGAAAGCAGAGAAAAAGTTTCTCCTGCAACCCGTTCCCTTGGTGCTAGATGAACGAACGTCTCTCCACTTGCTCAGTTCTGAGAGATAAGTGTGTGTGAAAGCCGTCCTTCACCTAGCTGTTTGGGAACACAAAGTTTCTTTTCAGTTGCAAACTCCATTATATACATATATTTTTGGAATTAGAAGCTCCAACTCGGTTTTACAGTGAAAACTGCAGGAACTTCAAACCGGCACTAGGAAACAGACTGAGAAAGCAGAGAAAAAGTGTCTCCTGCAACCCGTTCCCTTGGTGCTAGATGAACGAACGTCTCTCCACTTGCTCAGTTCTGAGAAATAAGTGTGTGTGAAAGCCGTCCTTCACCTAGCTTGTTGGGAACACAAAGTTTCTTTTCAGTTGCAAACTCCATTCCATACATATATATGGGGAGGTACTAGCTCCAACTCGGTTTTACAGTGAAAACTGCAGGAACTTCAAACCGGCACTAGGAAACAGACTGAGAAAGCAGAGAAAAAGTGTCTCCTGCAACCCGTTCCCTTGGTGCTAGATGAACGAACGTCTCTCCACTTGCTCAGTTCTGAGAGATAAGTGTGTGTGAAAGCCGTCCTTCACCTAGCTTGTTGGGAACACAAAGATTCTTTTCAGTTGCAAACTCCATTCCATACATATATATGGGGAGGTACTAGCTCCAACTCGGTTTTACAGTGAAAACTGCAGGAACTTCAAACCGGCACTAGGAAACAGACTGAGAAAGCAGAGAAAAAGTGTCTCCTGCAACCCGTTCCCTTGGTGCTACATGAACGAACGTCTCTCCACTTGCTCAGTTCTGAGAGATAAGTGTGTGTGAAAGCCGTCCTTTACCTAGCTTGTTGGGAACACAAAGTTTCTTTTCAGTTGCAAACTCCATTCCATACATATATATGAGGAGGTACTAGCTCCAACTCGGTTTTACAGTGAAAACTGCAGGAACTTCAAACCGGCACTAGGAAACAGACTGAGAAAGCAGAGAAAAAGTGTCTCCTGCAACCCGTTCCCTTGGTGCTAGATGAACGAACGTCTCTCCACTTGCTCAGTTCTGAGAGATAAGTGTGTGTGAAAGCCGTCCTTCACCTAGCTTGTTGGGAACACAAAGTTTCTTTTCAGTTGCAAACTCCATTCCATACATATATATGGGGAGGTACTAGCTCCAACTCGGTTTTACAGTGAAAACTGCAGGAACTTCAAACCGGCACTAGGAAACAGACTGAGAAAGCAGAGAAAAAGTGTCTCCTGCAACCCGTTCCCTTGGTGCTAGATGAACGAACGTCTCTCCACTTGCTCAGTTCTGAGAGATAAGTGTGTGTGAAAGCCGTCCTTCACCTAGCTTGTTGGGAACACAAAGATTCTTTTCAGTTGCAAACTCCATTCCATACATATATATGGGGAGGTACTAGCTCCAACTCGGTTTTACAGTGAAAACTGCAGGAACTTCAAACCGGCACTAGGAAACAGACTGAGAAAGCAGAGAAAAAGTGTCTCCTGCAACCCGTTCCCTTGGTGCTACATGAACGAACGTCTCTCCACTTGCTCAGTTCTGAGAGATAAGTGTGTGTGAAAGCCGTCCTTTACCTAGCTTTTTGGGAACACAAAGTTTCTTTTCAGTTGCAAACTCCATTCCATACATATATATGGGGAGGTACTAGCTCCAACTCGGTTTTACAGTGAAAACTGCAGGAACTTCAAACCGGCACTAGGAAACAGACTGAGAAAGCAGAGAAAAAGTGTCTCCTGCAACCCGTTCCCTTGGTGCTAGATGAACGAACGTCTCTCCACTTGCTCAGTTCTGAGAGATAAGTGTGTGTGAAAGCCGTCCTTCACCTAGCTTGTTGGGAACACAAAGATTCTTTTCAGTTGCAAACTCCATTCCATACATATATATGGGGAGGTACTAGCTCCAACTCGGTTTTACAGTGAAAACTGCAGGAACTTCAAACCGGCACTAGGAAACAGACTGAGAAAGCAGAGAAAAAGTGTCTCCTGCAACCCGTTCCCTTGGTGCTACATGAACGAACGTCTCTCCACTTGCTCAGTTCTGAGAGATAAGTGTGTGTGAAAGCCGTCCTTCACCTAGCTTGTTGGGAACACAAAGTTTCTTTTCAGTTGCAAACTCCATTCCATACATATATATGGGGAGGTACTAGCTCCAACTCGGTTTTACAGTGAAAACTGCAGGAACTTCAAACCGGCACTAGGAAACAGACTGAGAAAGCAGAGAAAAAGTGTCTCCTGCAACCCGTTCCCTTGGTGCTAGATGAACGAACGTCTCTCCACTTGCTCAGTTCTGAGAGATAAGTGTGTGTGAAAGCCGTCCTTCACCTAGCTTGTTGGGAACACAAAGTTTCTTTTCAGTTGCAAACTCCATTCCATAGATATATATGGGGAGGTACTAGCTCCAACACGGTTTTACAGTGAAAACTGCAGGAACTTCAAAACGGCACTAGGAAACAGACTGAGAAAGCAGAGAAAAAGTGTCTCCTGCAACCCGTTCCCTTGGTGCTAGATGAACGAACGTCTCTCCACTTGCTCAGTTCTGAGAGATAAGTGTGTGTGAAAGCCGTCCTTCACCTAGCTTGTTGGGAACACAAAGTTACTTTTCAGTTGCAAACCCCATTCCATACATATATATGGGGAGGTACTAGCTCCAACTCGGTTTTACAGTGAAAACTGCAGGAACTTCAAACCGGCACTAGGAAACAGACTGAGAAAGCAGAGAAAAAGTGTCTCCTGCAACCCGTTCCCTTGGTGCTAGATGAACGAACGTCTCTCCACTTGCTCAGTTCTGAGAGATAATTGTGTGTGAAAGCCGTCCTTCACCTAGCTTGTTGGGAACACAAAGTTTCTTTTCAGTTGCAAACTCCATTCCATACATATATATGGGGAGGTACTAGCTCCAACTCGGTTTGACCGTGAAAACTGCAGGAAATTCAAACCGGCACTAGGAAACAGACTGAGAAAGCAGAGAAAAAGTGTCTCCTGCAACCCGTTCCCTTGGTGCTAGATGAACGAACGTCTCTCCACTTGCTCAGTTCTGAGAGATAAGTGTGTGTGAAAGCCGTCCTTCACCTAGCTGTTTGGGAACACAAAGTTTCTTTTCAGTTGCAAACTCCATTCCATACATATATATTTGGAATTAGAAGCTCCAACTCGGTTTTACAGTGAAAACTGCAGGAACTTCAAACCGGCACTAGGAAACAGACTGAGAAAGCAGAGAAAAAGTGTCTCCTGCAACCCGTTCCCTTGGTGCTAGATGAACGAACGTCTCTCCACTTGCTCAGTTCTGAGAGATAAGTGTGTGTGAAAGCCGTCCTTCACCTAGCTTGTTGGGAACACAAAGTTTATTTTCAGTTGCAAACCCCATTCCATACATATACATGGGGAGGTACAAGCTCCAACTCGGTTTTACAGTGAAAACTGCAGGAACTTCAAACCGGCACTAGGAAACAGACTGAGAAAGCAGAGAAAAAGTGTCTCCTGCAACCCGTTCCCTTGGTGCTAGATGAACGAACGTCTCTCCACTTGCTCAGTTCTGAGAGATAAGTGTGTGTGAAAGCCGTCCTTCACCTAGCTTGTTGGGAACACAAAGTTTCTTTTCAGTTGCAAACTCCATTCCATACATATATATGGGGAGGTACTAGCTCCAACTCGCTTTTACAGTGAAAACTGCAGGAACTTCAAACCGGCACTAGGAAACAGACTGAGAAAGCAGAGAAAAAGTTTCTCCTGCAACCCGTTCCCTTGGTGCTAGATGAACGAACGTCTCTCCACTTGCTCAGTTCTGAGAGATAAGTGTGTGTGAAAGCCGTCCTTCACCTAGCTGTTTGGGAACACAAAGTTTCTTTTCAGTTGCAAACTCCATTAAATACATATATATTTGGAATTAGAAGCTCCAACTCGGTTTTACAGTGAAAACTTCAGGAACTTCAAACCGGCACTAGGAAACAGACTGAGAAAGCAGAGAAAAAGTGTCTCCTGCAACCCGTTCCCTTGGTGCTAGATGAACGAACGTCTCTCCACTTGCTCAGTTCTGAGAAATAAGTGTGTGTGAAAGCCGTCCTTCACCTAGCTTGTTGGGAACACAAAGTTTATTTTCAGTTGCAAACCCCATTCCATACATATACATGGGGAGGTACAAGCTCCAACTCGGTTTTACAGTGAAAACTGCAGGAACTTCAAACCGGCACTAGGAAACAGACTGAGAAAGCAGAGAAAAAGTGTCTCCTGCAACCCGTTCCCTTGGTGCTAGATGAACGAACGTCTCTCCACTTGCTCAGTTCTGAGAGATAAGTGTGTGTGAAAGCCGTCCTTCACCTAGCTTGTTGGGAACACAAAGTTTCTTTTCAGTTGCAAACTCCATTCCATACATATATATGGGGAGGTACTAGCTCCAACTCGCTTTTACAGTGAAAACTGCAGGAACTTCAAACCGGCACTAGGAAACAGACTGAGAAAGCAGAGAAAAAGTGTCTCCTGCAACCCGTTCCCTTGGTGCTAGATGAACGAACGTCTCTCCACTTGCTCAGTTCTGAGAGAAAAGTGTGTGTGAAAGCCGTCCTTCACCTAGCTTTTTGGGAACACAAAGTTTCTTTTCAGTTGCAAACTCCATTCCATACATATATATTTGGAGGTAGAAGCTCCAACTCGGTTTTACAGTGAATACTGCAGGAACTTCAAACCGGCACTAGGAAACAGACTGAGAATGCAGAGAAAAAGTGTCTCCTGCAACCCGTTCCCTTAGAGCTAGATGAACGAACGTCTCTCCACTTGCTCAGTTCTGAGAGATAAGTGTGTGTGAAAGCCGTCCTTCACCTAGCTTGTTGGGAACACAAAGTTTCTTTTCAGTTGCAAACTCCATTCCATACATATATATGGGGAGGTACAAGCTCCAACTCGGTTTTACAGTGAAAACTGCAGGAACTTCAAACCGGCACTAGGAAACAGACTGAGAAAGCAGAGAAAAAGTGTCTCCTGCAACCCGTTCCCTTGGTGCTAGATGAACGAACGTCTCTCCACTTGCTCAGTTCTGAGAGATAAGTGTGTGTGAAAGCCGTCCTTCACCTAGCTTGTTGTTAACACAAAGTTTCTTTTCAGTTGCAAACTCCATTCCATACATATATATGGGGAGGTACTAGCTCCAACTCGGTTTTACAGTGAAAACTGCAGGAACTTCAAACCGGCACTAGGAAACAGACTGAGAAAGCAGAGAAAAAGTGTCTCCTGCAACCCGTTCCCTTGGTGCTACATGAACGAACGTCTCTCCACTTGCTCAGTTCTGAGAGATAAGTGTGTGTGAAAGCCGTCCTTTACCTAGCTTGTTGGGAACACAAAGTTTCTTTTCAGTTGCAAACTCCATTCCATACATATATATGGGGAGGTACTAGCTCCAACTCGGTTTTACAGTGAAAACTGCAGGAACTTCAAACCGGCACTAGGAAACAGACTGAGAAAGCAGAGAAAAAGTGTCTCCTGCAACCCGTTCCCTTGGTGCTAGATGAACGAACGTCTCTCCACTTGCTCAGTTCTGAGAGATAAGTGTGTGTGAAAGCCGTCCTTCACCTAGCTTGTTGGGAACACAAAGTTTCTTTTCAGTTGCAAACTCCATTCCATACATATATATGGGGAGGTACTAGCTCCAACTCGGTTTTACAGTGAAAACTGCAGGAACTTCAAACCGGCACTAGGAAACAGACTGAGAAAGCAGAGAAAAAGTGTCTCCTGCAACCCGTTCCCTTGGTGCTAGATGAAGGAACGTCTCTCCACTTGCTCAGTTCTGAGAGATAAGTGTGTGTGAAAGCCGTCCTTCACCTAGCTTGTTGGGAACACAAAGTTTCTTTTCAGTTGCAAACTCCATTCCATACATATATATGGGGAGGTACTAGCTCCAACTCGGTTTTACAGTGAAAACTGCAGGAACTTCAAACCGGCACTAGGAAACAGACTGAGAAAGCAGAGAAAAAGTGTCTCCTGCAACCCGTTCCCTTGGTGCTAGATGAACGAACGTCTCTCCACTTGCTCAGTTCTGAGAGATAAGTGTGTGTGAAAGCCGTCCTTCACCTAGCTTGTTGGGAACACAAAGTTTCTTTTCAGTTGCAAACTCCATTCCATACATATATATGGGGAGGTACTAGCTCCAACTCGGTTTTACAGTGAAAACTGCAGGAACTTCAAACCGGCACTAGGAAACAGACTGAGAAAGCAGAGAAAAAGTGTCTCCTGCAACCCGTTCCCTTGGTGCTAGATGAACGAACGTCTCTCCACTTGCTCAGTTCTGAGAGATAAGTGTGTGTGAAAGCCGTCCTTCACCTAGCTTGTTGGGAACACAAAGTTTCTTTTCAGTTGCAAACTCCATTCCATAGATATATATGGGGAGGTACTAGCTCCAACACTGTTTTACAGTGAAAACTGCAGGAACTTCAAAACGGCACTAGGAAACAGACTGAGAAAGCAGAGAAAAAGTGTCTCCTGCAACCCGTTCCCTTGGTGCTAGATGAACGAACGTCTCTCCACTTGCTCAGTTCTGAGAGATAAGTGTGTGTGAAAGCCGTCCTTCACCTAGCTTGTTGGGAACACAAAGTTTCTTTTCAGTTGCAAACTCCATTCCATACATATATATGGGTAGGTACTAGCTCCAACTCGGTTTTACAGTGAAAACTGCAGGAACTTCAAACCGGCACTAGGAAACAGACTGAGAAAGCAGAGAAAAAGTGTCTCCTGCAACCCGTTCCCTTGGTGCTAGATGAAGGAACGTCTCTCCACTTGCTCAGTTCTGAGAGATAAGTGTGTGTGAAAGCCGTCCTTCACCTAGCTTGTTGGGAACACAAAGTTTCTTTTCAGTTGCAAACTCCATTCCATACATATATATGGGGAGGTACTAGCTCCAACTCGGTTTTACAGTGAAAACTGCAGGAACTTCAAACCGGCACTAGGAAACAGACTGAGAAAGCAGAGAAAAAGTGTCTCCTGCAACCCGTTCCCTTGGTGCTAGATGAACGAACGTCTCTCCACTTGCTCAGTTCTGAGAGATAAGTGTGTGTGAAAGCCGTCCTTCACCTAGCTTGTTGGGAACACAAAGTTTCTTTTCAGTTGCAAACTCCATTCCATACATATATATGGGGAGGTACTAGCTCCAACTCGGTTTGACAGTGAAAACTGCAGGAACTTCAAACCGGCACTAGGAAACAGACTGAGAAAGCAGAGAAAAAGTGTCTCCTGCAACCCGTTCCCTTGGTGCTAGATGAACGAACGTCTCTCCACTTGCTCAGTTCTGAGAGATAAGTGTGTGTGAAAGCCGTCCTTCACCTAGCTTGTTGGGAACACAAAGTTTCTTTTCAGTTGCAAACTCCATTCCATAGATATATATTTGGAGGTACTAGCTCCAACACGGTTTTACAGTGAAAACTGCAGGAACTTCAAAACGGCACTAGGAAACAGACTGAGAAAGCAGAGAAAAAGTGTCTCCTGCAACCCGTTCCCTTGGTGCTAGATGAACGAACGTCTCTCCACTTGCTCAGTTCTGAGAGATAAGTGTGTGTGAAAGCCGTCCTTCACCTAGCTTGTTGGGAACACAAAGTTTCTTTTCAGTTGCAAACCCCATTCCATACATATATATGGGGAGGTACTAGCTCCAACTCGGTTTTACAGTGAAAACTGCAGGAACTTCAAACCGGCACTAGGAAACAGACTGAGAAAGCAGAGAAAAAGTGTCTCCTGCAACCCGTTCCCTTGGTGCTAGATGAACGAACGTCTCTCCACTTGCTCAGTTCTGAGAGATAATTGTGTGTGAAAGCCGTCCTTCACCTAGCTTGTTGGGAACACAAAGTTTCTTTTCAGTTGCAAACTCCATTCCATACATATATATGGGGAGGTACTAGCTCCAACTCGGTTTGACAGTGAAAACTGCAGGAAATTCAAACCGGCACTAGGAAACAGACTGAGAAAGCAGAGAAAAAGTGTCTCCTGCAACCCGTTCCCTTGGTGCTAGATGAACGAACGTCTCTCCACTTGCTCAGTTCTGAGAGATAAGTGTGTGTGAAAGCCGTCCTTCACCTAGCTGTTTGGGAACACAAAGTTTCTTTTCAGTTGCAAACTCCATTCCATACATATATATTTGGAATTAGAAGCTCCAACTCGGTTTTACAGTGAAAACTGCAGGAACTTCAAACCGGCACTAGGAAACAGACTGAGAAAGCAGAGAAAAAGTGTCTCCTGCAACCCGTTCCCTTGGTGCTAGATGAACGAACGTCTCTCCACTTGCTCAGTTCTGAGAGATAAGTGTGTGTGAAAGCCGTCCTTCACCTAGCTTGTTGGGAACACAAAGTTTATTTTCAGTTGCAAACCCCATTCCATACATATACATGGGGAGGTACAAGCTCCAACTCGGTTTTACAGTGAAAACTGCAGGAACTTCAAACCGGCACTAGGAAACAGACTGAGAAAGCAGAGAAAAAGTGTCTCCTGCAACCCGTTCCCTTGGTGCTAGATGAACGAACGTCTCTCCACTTGCTCAGTTCTGAGAGATAAGTGTGTGTGAAAGCCGTCCTTCACCTAGCTTGTTGGGAACACAAAGTTTCTTTTCAGTTGCAAACTCCATTCCATACATATATATGGGGAGGTACTAGCTCCAACTCGCTTTTACAGTGAAAACTGCAGGAACTTCAAACCGGCACTAGGAAACAGACTGAGAAAGCAGAGAAAAAGTTTCTCCTGCAACCCGTTCCCTTGGTGCTAGATGAACGAACGTCTCTCCACTTGCTCAGTTCTGAGAGATAAGTGTGTGTGAAAGCCGTCCTTCACCTAGCTGTTTGGGAACACAAAGTTTCTTTTCAGTTGCAAACTCCATTCCATACATATATATGGGGAGGTACTAGCTCCAACTCGCTTTTACAGTGAAAACTGCAGGAACTTCAAACCGGCACTAGGAAACAGACTGAGAAAGCAGAGAAAAAGTTTCTCCTGCAACCCGTTCCCTTGGTGCTAGATGAACGAACGTCTCTCCACTTGCTCAGTTCTGAGAGATAAGTGTGTGTGAAAGCCGTCCTTCACCTAGCTGTTTGGGAACACAAAGTTTCTTTTCAGTTGCAAACTCCATTAAATACATATATATTTGGAATTAGAAGCTCCAACTCGGTTTTACAGTGAAAACTGCAGGAACTTCAAACCGGCACTAGGAAACAGACTGAGAAAGCAGAGAAAAAGTGTCTCCTGCAACCCGTTCCCTTGGTGCTAGATGAACGAACGTCTCTCCACTTGCTCAGTTCTGAGAAATAAGTGTGTGTGAAAGCCGTCCTTCACCTAGCTTGTTGGGAACACAAAGTTTATTTTCAGTTGCAAACCCCATTCCATACATATACATGGGGAGGTACAAGCTCCAACTCGGTTTTACAGTGAAAACTGCAGGAACTTCAAACCGGCACTAGGAAACAGACTGAGAAAGCAGAGAAAAAGTGTCTCCTGCAACCCGTTCCCTTGGTGCTAGATGAACGAACGTCTCTCCACTTGCTCAGTTCTGAGAGATAAGTGTGTGTGAAAGCCGTCCTTCACCTAGCTTGTTGGGAACACAAAGTTTCTTTTCAGTTGCAAACTCCATTCCATACATATATATGGGGAGGTACTAGCTCCCACTCGCTTTTACAGTGAAAACTGCAGGAACTTCAAACCGGCACTAGGAAACAGACTGAGAAAGCAGAGAAAAAGTGTCTCCTGCAACCCGTTCCCTTGGTGCTAGATGAACGAACGTCTCTCCACTTGCTCAGTTCTGAGAGAAAAGTGTGTGTGAAAGCCGTCCTTCACCTAGCTTTTTGGGAACACAAAGTTTCTTTTCAGTTGCAAACTCCATTCCATACATATATATTTGGAGGTAGAAGCTCCAACTCGGTTTTACAGTGAATACTGCAGGAACTTCAAACCGGCACTAGGAAACAGACTGAGAAAGCAGAGAAAAAGTGTCTCCTGCAACCCGTTCCCTTAGAGCTAGATGAACGAACGTCTCTCCACTTGCTCAGTTCTGAGAGATAAGTGTGTGTGAAAGCCGTCCTTCACCTAGCTTGTTGGGAACACAAAGTTTCTTTTCAGTTGCAAACTCCATTCCATACATATATATGGGGAGGTACAAGCTCCAACTCGGTTTTACAGTGAAAACTGCAGGAACTTCAAACCGGCACTAGGAAACAGACTGAGAAAGCAGAGAAAAAGTGTCTCCTGCAACCCGTTCCCTTGGTGCTAGATGAACGAACGTCTCTCCACTTGCTCAGTTCTGAGAGATAAGTGTGTGTGAAAGCCGTCCTTCACCTAGCTTGTTGTTAACACAAAGTTTCTTTTCAGTTGCAAACTCCATTCCATACATATATATGGGGAGGTACTAGCTCCAACTCGGTTTTACAGTGAAAACTGCAGGAACTTCAAACAGGCACTAGGAAACAGACTGAGAAAGCAGAGAAAAAGTGTCTCCTGCAACCCGTTCCCTTGGTGCTACATGAACGAACGTCTCTCCACTTGCTCAGTTCTGAGAGATAAGTGTGTGTGAAAGCCGTCCTTTACCTAGCTTGTTGGGAACACAAAGTTTCTTTTCAGTTGCAAACTCCATTCCATACATATATATGGGGAGGTACTAGCTCCAACTCGGTTTTACAGTGAAAACTGCAGGAACTTCAAACCGGCACTAGGAAACAGACTGAGAAAGCAGAGAAAAAGTGTCTCCTGCAACCCGTTCCCTTGGTGCTAGATGAACGAACGTCTCTCCACTTGCTCAGTTCTGAGAGATAAGTGTGTGTGAAAGCCGTCCTTCACCTAGCTTGTTGGGAACACAAAGTTTCTTTTCAGTTGCAAACTCCATTCCATACATATATATGGGGAGGTACTAGCTCCAACTCGGTTTTACAGTGAAAACTGCAGGAACTTCAAACCGGCACTAGGAAACAGACTGAGAAAGCAGAGAAAAAGTGTCTCCTGCAACCCGTTCCCTTGGTGCTAGATGAAGGAACGTCTCTCCACTTGCTCAGTTCTGAGAGATAAGTGTGTGTGAAAGCCGTCCTTCACCTAGCTTGTTGGGAACACAAAGTTTCTTTTCAGTTGCAAACTCCATTCCATACATATATATGGGGAGGTACTAGCTCCAACTCGGTTTTACAGTGAAAACTGCAGGAACTTCAAACCGGCACTAGGAAACAGACTGAGAAAGCAGAGAAAAAGTGTCTCCTGCAACCCGTTCCCTTGGTGCTAGATGAACGAACGTCTCTCCACTTGCTCAGTTCTGAGAGATAAGTGTGTGTGAAAGCCGTCCTTCACCTAGCTTGTTGGGAACACAAAGTTTCTTTTCAGTTGCAAACTCCATTCCATACATATATATGGGGAGGTACTAGCTCCAACTCGGTTTTACAGTGAAAACTGCAGGAACTTCAAACCGGCACTAGGAAACAGACTGAGAAAGCAGAGAAAAAGTGTCTCCTGCAACCCGTTCCCTTGGTGCTAGATGAACGAACGTCTCTCCACTTGCTCAGTTCTGAGAGATAAGTGTGTGTGAAAGCCGTCCTTCACCTAGCTTGTTGGGAACACAAAGTTTCTTTTCAGTTGCAAACTCCATTCCATAGATATATATGGGGAGGTACTAGCTCCAACACTGTTTTACAGTGAAAACTGCAGGAACTTCAAACCGGCACTAGGAAACAGACTGAGAAAGCAGAGAAAAAGTGTCTCCTGCAACCCGTTCCCTTGGTGCTAGATGAAGGAACGTCTCTCCACTTGCTCAGTTCTGAGAGATAAGTGTGTGTGAAAGCCGTCCTTCACCTAGCTTGTTGGGAACACAAAGTTTCTTTTCAGTTGCAAACTCCATTCCATACATATATATGGGGAGGTACTAGCTCCAACTCGGTTTTACAGTGAAAACTGCAGGAACTTCAAACCGGCACTAGGAAACAGACTGAGAAAGCAGAGAAAAAGTGTCTCCTGCAACCCGTTCCCTTGGTGCTAGATGAACGAACGTCTCTCCACTTGCTCAGTTCTGAGAGATAAGTGTGTGTGAAAGCCGTCCTTCACCTAGCTTGTTGGGAACACAAAGTTTCTTTTCAGTTGCAAACTCCATTCCATACATATATATGGGGAGGTACTAGCTCCAACTCGGTTTTACAGTGAAAACTGCAGGAACTTCAAACCGGCACTAGGAAACAGACTGAGAAAGCAGAGAAAAAGTGTCTCCTGCAACCCGTTCCCTTGGTGCTAGATGAACGAACGTCTCTCCACTTGCTCAGTTCTGAGAGATAAGTGTGTGTGAAAGCCGTCCTTCACCTAGCTTGTTGGGAACACAAAGTTTCTTTTC
Source organism: Camelus bactrianus (assembly GCF_048773025.1). Taxonomy (NCBI): domain Eukaryota; kingdom Metazoa; phylum Chordata; class Mammalia; order Artiodactyla; family Camelidae; genus Camelus; species Camelus bactrianus. The sequence continues at coordinate 52,849 of NW_027413947.1, read as the reverse complement.
AGTTGCAAACTCCATTCCATAGATATATATTTGGAGGTACTAGCTCCAACACGGTTTTACAGTGAAAACTGCAGGAACTTCAAAACGGCACTAGGAAACAGACTGAGAAAGCAGAGAAAAAGTGTCTCCTGCAACCCGTTCCCTTGGTGCTAGATGAACGAACGTCTCTCCACTTGCTCAGTTCTGAGAGATAAGTGTGTGTGAAAGCCGTCCTTCACCTAGCTTGTTGGGAACACAAAGTTTCTTTTCAGTTGCAAACCCCATTCCATACATATATATGGGGAGGTACTAGCTCCAACTCGGTTTTACAGTGAAAACTGCAGGAACTTCAAACCGGCACTAGGAAACAGACTGAGAAAGCAGAGAAAAAGTGTCTCCTGCAACCCGTTCCCTTGGTGCTAGATGAACGAACGTCTCTCCACTTGCTCAGTTCTGAGAGATAATTGTGTGTGAAAGCCGTCCTTCACCTAGCTTGTTGGGAACACAAAGTTTCTTTTCAGTTGCAAACTCCATTCCATACATATATATGGGGAGGTACTAGCTCCAACTCGGTTTGACAGTGAAAACTGCAGGAAATTCAAACCGGCACTAGGAAACAGACTGAGAAAGCAGAGAAAAAGTGTCTCCTGCAACCCGTTCCCTTGGTGCTAGATGAACGAACGTCTCTCCACTTGCTCAGTTCTGAGAGATAAGTGTGTGTGAAAGCCGTCCTTCACCTAGCTGTTTGGGAACACAAAGTTTCTTTTCAGTTGCAAACTCCATTCCATACATATATATTTGGAATTAGAAGCTCCAACTCGGTTTTACAGTGAAAACTGCAGGAACTTCAAACCGGCACTAGGAAACAGACTGAGAAAGCAGAGAAAAAGTGTCTCCTGCAACCCGTTCCCTTGGTGCTAGATGAACGAACGTCTCTCCACTTGCTCAGTTCTGAGAGATAAGTGTGTGTGAAAGCCGTCCTTCACCTAGCTTGTTGGGAACACAAAGTTTATTTTCAGTTGCAAACCCCATTCCATACATATACATGGGGAGGTACAAGCTCCAACTCGGTTTTACAGTGAAAACTGCAGGAACTTCAAACCGGCACTAGGAAACAGACTGAGAAAGCAGAGAAAAAGTGTCTCCTGCAACCCGTTCCCTTGGTGCTAGATGAACGAACGTCTCTCCACTTGCTCAGTTCTGAGAGATAAGTGTGTGTGAAAGCCGTCCTTCACCTAGCTTGTTGGGAACACAAAGTTTCTTTTCAGTTGCAAACTCCATTCCATACATATATATGGGGAGGTACTAGCTCCAACTCGCTTTTACAGTGAAAACTGCAGGAACTTCAAACCGGCACTAGGAAACAGACTGAGAAAGCAGAGAAAAAGTTTCTCCTGCAACCCGTTCCCTTGGTGCTAGATGAACGAACGTCTCTCCACTTGCTCAGTTCTGAGAGATAAGTGTGTGTGAAAGCCGTCCTTCACCTAGCTGTTTGGGAACACAAAGTTTCTTTTCAGTTGCAAACTCCATTCCATACATATATATTTGGAATTAGAAGCTCCAACTCGGTTTTACAGTGAAAACTGCAGGAACTTCAAACCGGCACTAGGAAACAGACTGAGAAAGCAGAGAAAAAGTGTCTCCTGCAACCCGTTCCCTTGGTGCTAGATGAACGAACGTCTCTCCACTTGCTCAGTTCTGAGAGATAAGTGTGTGTGAAAGCCGTCCTTCACCTAGCTTGTTGGGAACACAAAGTTTATTTTCAGTTGCAAACCCCATTCCATACATATATATGGGGAGGTACTAGCTCCAACTCGGTTTTACAGTGAAAACTGCAGGAACTTCAAACCGGCACTAGGAAACAGACTGAGAAAGCAGAGAAAAAGTGTCTCCTGCAACCCGTTCCCTTGGTGCTAGATGAACGAACGTCTCTCCACTTGCTCAGTTCTGAGAGATAATTGTGTGTGAAAGCCGTCCTTCACCTAGCTTGTTGGGAACACAAAGTTTCTTTTCAGTTGCAAACTCCATTCCATACATATATATGGGGAGGTACTAGCTCCAACTCGGTTTGACAGTGAAAACTGCAGGAACTTCAAACCGGCACTAGGAAACAGACTGAGAAAGCAGAGAAAAAGTGTCTCCTGCAACCCGTTCCCTTGGTGCTAGATGAACGAACGTCTCTCCACTTGCTCAGTTCTGAGAGATAAGTGTGTGTGAAAGCCGTCCTTCACCTAGCTTGTTGTTAACACAAAGTTTCTTTTCAGTTGCAAACTCCATTCCATACATATATATGGGGAGGTACTAGCTCCAACTCGGTTTTACAGTGAAAACTGCAGGAACTTCAAACCGGCACTAGGAAACAGACTGAGAAAGCAGAGAAAAAGTGTCTCCTGCAACCCGTTCCCTTGGTGCTACATGAACGAACGTCTCTCCACTTGCTCAGTTCTGAGAGATAAGTGTGTGTGAAAGCCGTCCTTTACCTAGCTTGTTGGGAACACAAAGTTTCTTTTCAGTTGCAAACTCCATTCCATACATATATATGGGGAGGTACTAGCTCCAACTCGGTTTTACAGTGAAAACTGCAGGAACTTCAAACCGGCACTAGGAAACAGACTGAGAAAGCAGAGAAAAAGTGTCTCCTGCAACCCGTTCCCTTGGTGCTAGATGAACGAACGTCTCTCCACTTGCTCAGTTCTGAGAGATAAGTGTGTGTGAAAGCCGTCCTTCACCTAGCTTGTTGGGAACACAAAGTTTCTTTTCAGTTGCAAACTCCATTCCATACATATATATGGGGAGGTACTAGCTCCAACTCGGTTTTACAGTGAAAACTGCAGGAACTTCAAACCGGCACTAGGAAACAGACTGAGAAAGCAGAGAAAAAGTGTCTCCTGCAACCCGTTCCCTTGGTGCTAGATGAACGAACGTCTCTCCACTTGCTCAGTTCTGAGAGATAAGTGTGTGTGAAAGCCGTCCTTCACCTAGCTTGTTGGGAACACAAAGTTTCTTTTCAGTTGCAAACTCCATTCCATACATATATAAGGGGAGGTACTAGCTCCAACTCGGTTTTACAGTGAAAACTGCAGGAACTTCAAACCGGCACTAGGAAACAGACTGAGAAAGCAGAGAAAAAGTGTCTCCTGCAACCCGTTCCCTTGGTGCTAGATGAACGAACGTCTCTCCACTTGCTCAGTTCTGAGAGATAAGTGTGTGTGAAAGCCGTCCTTCACCTAGCTGTTTGGGAACACAAAGTTTCTTTTCAGTTGCAAACTCCATTCCATAGATATATATGGGGAGGTACTAGCTCCAACATGGTTTTACAGTGAAAACTGCAGGAACTTCAAAACGGCACTAGGAAACAGACTGAGAAAGCAGAGAAAAAGTGTCTCCTGCAACCCGTTCCCTTGGTGCTAGATGAACGAACGTCTCTCCACTTGCTCAGTTCTGAGAGATAAGTGTGTGTGAAAGCCGTCCTTCACCTAGCTTGTTGGGAACACAAAGTTTCTTTTCAGTTGCAAACCCCATTCCATACATATATATGGGGAGGTACTAGCTCCAACTCGGTTTTACAGTGAAAACTGCAGGAACTTCAAACCGGCACTAGGAAACAGACTGAGAAAGCAGAGAAAAAGTGTCTCCTGCAACCCGTTCCCTTGGTGCTAGATGAACGAACGTCTCTCCACTTGCTCAGTTCTGAGAGATAATTGTGTGTGAAAGCCGTCCTTCACCTAGCTTGTTGGGAACACAAAGTTTCTTTTCAGTTGCAAACTCCATTCCATACATATATATGGGGAGGTACTAGCTCCAACTCGGTTTGACAGTGAAAACTGCAGGAACTTCAAACCGGCACTAGGAAACAGACTGAGAAAGCAGAGAAAAAGTGTCTCCTGCAACCCGTTCCCTTGGTGCTAGATGAACGAACGTCTCTCCACTTGCTCAGTTCTGAGAGATAAGTGTGTGTGAAAGCCGTCCTTCACCTAGCTGTTTGGGAACACAAAGTTTCTTTTCAGTTGCAAACTCCATTCCATACATATATATTTGGAATTAGAAGCTCCAACTCGGTTTTACAGTGAAAACTGCAGGAACTTCAAACCGGCACTAGGAAACAGACTGAGAAAGCAGAGAAAAAGTGTCTCCTGCAACCCGTTCCCTTGGTGCTAGATGAACGAACGTCTCTCCACTTGCTCAGTTCTGAGAGATAAGTGTGTGTGAAAGCCGTCCTTCACCTAGCTTGTTGGGAACACAAAGTTTATTTTCAGTTGCAAACCCCATTCCATACATATACATGGGGAGGTACAAGCTCCAACTCGGTTTTACAGTGAAAACTGCAGGAACTTCAAACCGGCACTAGGAAACAGACTGAGAAACAGAGAAAAAGTGTCTCCTGCAACCCGTTCCCTTGGTGCTACATGAACGAACGTCTCTCCACTTGCTCAGTTCTGAGAGATAAGTGTGTGTGAAAGCCGTCCTTCACCTAGCTTGTTGGGAACACAAAGTTTCTTTTCAGTTGCAAACTCCATTCCATACATATATATGGGGAGGTACTAGCTCCAACTCGCTTTTACAGTGAAAACTGCAGGAACTTCAAACCGGCACTAGGAAACAGACTGAGAAAGCAGAGAAAAAGTGTCTCCTGCAACCCGTTCCCTTGGTGCTAGATGAACGAACGTCTCTCCACTTGCTCAGTTCTGAGAGATAAGTGTGTGTGAAAGCCGTCCTTCACCTAGCTGTTTGGGAACACAAAGTTTCTTTTCAGTTGCAAACTCCATTCCATACATATATATTTGGAATTAGAAGCTCCAACTCGGTTTTACAGTGAAAACTGCAGGAACTTCAAACCGGCACTAGGAAACAGACTGAGAAAGCAGAGAAAAAGTGTCTCCTGCAACCCGTTCCCTTGGTGCTAGATGAACGAACGTCTCTCCACTTGCTCAGTTCTGAGAGATAAGTGTGTGTGAAAGCCGTCCTTCACCTAGCTTGTTGGGAACACAAAGTTTATTTTCAGTTGCAAACCCCATTCCATACATATACATGGGGAGGTACAAGCTCCAACTCGGTTTTACAGTGAAAACTGCAGGAACTTCAAACCGGCACTAGGAAACAGACTGAGAAAGCAGAGAAAAAGTGTCTCCTGCAACCCGTTCCCTTGGTGCTAGATGAACGAACGTCTCTCCACTTGCTCAGTTCTGAGAGATAAGTGTGTGTGAAAGCCGTCCTTCACCTAGCTTTTTGGGAACACAAAGTTTCTTTTCAGTTGCAAACTCCATTCCATACATATATATGGGGAGGTACTAGCTCCAACACGCTTTTACAGTGAAAACTGCAGGAACTTCAAACTGGCACTAGGAAACAGACTGAGAAAGCAGAGAAAAAGTGTCTCCTGCAACCCGTTCCCTTGGTGCTAGATGAACGAACGTCTCTCCACTTGCTCAGTTCTGAGAGATAAGTGTGTGTGAAAGCCGTCCTTCACCTAGCTGTTTGGGAACACAAAGTTTCTTTTCAGTTGCAAACTCCATTCCATACATATATATTTGGAATTAGAAGCTCCAACTCGGTTTTACAGTGAAAACTGCAGGAACTTCAAACCGGCACTAGGAAACAGACTGAGAAAGCAGAGAAAAAGTGTCTCCTGCAACCCGTTCCCTTGGTGCTAGATGAACGAACGTCTCTCCACTTGCTCAGTTCTGAGAGATAAGTGTGTGTGAAAGCCGTCCTTCACCTAGCTTGTTGGGAACACAAAGTTTATTTTCAGTTGCAAACCCCATTCCATACATATACATGGGGAGGTACAAGCTCCAACTCGGTTTTACAGTGAAAACTGCAGGAACTTCAAACCGGCACTAGGAAACAGACTGAGAAAGCAGAGAAAAAGTGTCTCCTGCAACCCGTTCCCTTGGTGCTAGATGAACGAACGTCTCTCCACTTGCTCAGTTCTGAGAGATAAGTGTGTGTGAAAGCCGTCCTTCACCTAGCTTGTTGGGAACACAAAGTTTCTTTTCAGTTGCAAACTCCATTCCATACATATATATGGGGAGGTACTAGCTCCAACTCGCTTTTACAGTGAAAACTGCAGGAACTTCAAACCGGCACTAGGAAACAGACTGAGAAAGCAGAGAAAAAGTGTCTCCTGCAACCCGTTCCCTTGGTGCTAGATGAACGAACGTCTCTCCACTTGCTCAGTTCTGAGAGATAAGTGTGTGTGAAAGCCGTCCTTCACCTAGCTGTTTGGGAACACAAAGTTTCTTTTCAGTTGCAAACTCCATTCCATACATATATATTTGGAATTAGAAGCTCCAACTCGGTTTTACAGTGAAAACTGCAGGAACTTCAAACCGGCACTAGGAAACAGACTGAGAAATCAGAGAAAAAGTGTCTCCTGCAACCCGTTCCCTTGGTGCTAGATGAACGAACGTCTCTCCACTTGCTCAGTTCTGAGAGATAAGTGTGTGTGAAAGCCGTCCTTCACCTAGCTTGTTGGGAACACAAAGTTTATTTTCAGTTGCAAACCCCATTCCATACATATACATGGGGAGGTACAAGCTCCAACTCGGTTTTACAGTGAAAACTGCAGGAACTTCAAACCGGCACTAGGAAACAGACTGAGAAAGCAGAGAAAAAGTGTCTCCTGCAACCCGTTCCCTTGGTGCTAGATGAACGAACGTCTCTCCACTTGCTCAGTTCTGAGAGATAAGTGTGTGTGAAAGCCGTCCTTCACCTAGCTTTTTGGGAACACAAAGTTTCTTTTCAGTTGCAAACTCCATTCCATACATATATATGGGGAGGTACTAGCTCCAACTCGCTTTTACAGTGAAAACTGCAGGAACTTCAAACTGGCACTAGGAAACAGACTGAGAAAGCAGAGAAAAAGTGTCTCCTGCAACCCGTTCCCTTGGTGCTAGATGAACGAACGTCTCTCCACTTGCTCAGTTCTGAGAGATAAGTGTGTGTGAAAGCCGTCCTTCACCTAGCTGTTTGGGAACACAAAGTTTCTTTTCAGTTGCAAACTCCATTCCATACATATATATTTGGAATTAGAAGCTCCAACTCGGTTTTACAGTGAAAACTGCAGGAACTTCAAACCGGCACTAGGAAACAGACTGAGAAAGCAGAGAAAAAGTGTCTCCTGCAACCCGTTCCCTTGGTGCTAGATGAACGAACGTCTCTCCACTTGCTCAGTTCTGAGAGATAAGTGTGTGTGAAAGCCGTCCTTCACCTAGCTTGTTGGGAACACAAAGTTTATTTTCAGTTGCAAACCCCATTCCATACATATACATGGGGAGGTACAAGCTCCAACTCGGTTTTACAGTGAAAACTGCAGGAACTTCAAACCGGCACTAGGAAACAGACTGAGAAAGCAGAGAAAAAGTGTCTCCTGCAACCCGTTCCCTTGGTGCTAGATGAACGAACGTCTCTCCACTTGCTCAGTTCTGAGAGATAAGTGTGTGTGAAAGCCGTCCTTCACCTAGCTTGTTGGGAACACAAAGTTTCTTTTCAGTTGCAAACTCCATTCCATACATATATATGGGGAGGTACTAGCTCCAACTCGCTTTTACAGTGAAAACTGCAGGAACTTCAAACCGGCACTAGGAAACAGACTGAGAAAGCAGAGAAAAAGTGTCTCCTGCAACCCGTTCCCTTGGTGCTAGATGAACGAACGTCTCTCCACTTGCTCAGTTCTGAGAGATAAGTGTGTGTGAAAGCCGTCCTTCACCTAGCTGTTTGGGAACACAAAGTTTCTTTTCAGTTGCAAACTCCATTCCATACATATATATTTGGAATTAGAAGCTCCAACTCGGTTTTACAGTGAAAACTGCAGGAACTTCAAACCGGCACTAGGAAACAGACTGAGAAAGCAGAGAAAAAGTGTCTCCTGCAACCCGTTCCCTTGGTGCTAGATGAACGAACGTCTCTCCACTTGCTCAGTTCTGAGAGATAAGTGTGTGTGAAAGCCGTCCTTCACCTAGCTTGTTGGGAACACAAAGTTTATTTTCAGTTGCAAACCCCATTCCATACATATACATGGGGAGGTACAAGCTCCAACTCGGTTTTACAGTGAAAACTGCAGGAACTTCAAACCGGCACTAGGAAACAGACTGAGAAAGCAGAGAAAAAGTGTCTCCTGCAACCCGTTCCCTTGGTGCTAGATGAACGAACGTCTCTCCACTTGCTCAGTTCTGAGAGATAAGTGTGTGTGAAAGCCGTCCTTCACCTAGCTTTTTGGGAACACAAAGTTTCTTTTCAGTTGCAAACTCCATTCCATACATATATATGGGGAGGTACTAGCTCCAACTCGCTTTTACAGTGAAAACTGCAGGAACTTCAAACTGGCACTAGGAAACAGACTGAGAAAGCAGAGAAAAAGTGTCTCCTGCAACCCGTTCCCTTGGTGCTAGATGAACGAACGTCTCTCCACTTGCTCAGTTCTGAGAGATAAGTGTGTGTGAAAGCCGTCCTTCACCTAGCTGTTTGGGAACACAAAGTTTCTTTTCAGTTGCAAACTCCATTCCATACATATATATTTGGAATTAGAAGCTCCAACTCGGTTTTACAGTGAAAACTGCAGGAACTTCAAACCGGCACTAGGAAACAGACTGAGAAAGCAGAGAAAAAGTGTCTCCTGCAACCCGTTCCCTTGGTGCTAGATGAACGAACGTCTCTCCACTTGCTCAGTTCTGAGAGATAAGTGTGTGTGAAAGCCGTCCTTCACCTAGCTTGTTGGGAACACAAAGTTTATTTTCAGTTGCAAACCCCATTCCATACATATACATGGGGAGGTACAAGCTCCAACTCGGTTTTACAGTGAAAACTGCAGGAACTTCAAACCGGCACTAGGAAACAGACTGAGAAAGCAGAGAAAAAGTGTCTCCTGCAACCCGTTCCCTTGGTGCTAGATGAACGAACGTCTCTCCACTTGCTCAGTTCTGAGAGATAAGTGTGTGTGAAAGCCGTCCTTCACCTAGCTTGTTGGGAACACAAAGTTTCTTTTCAGTTGCAAACTCCATTCCATACATATATATGGGGAGGTACTAGCTCCAACTCGCTTTTACAGTGAAAACTGCAGGAACTTCAAACCGGCACTAGGAAACAGACTGAGAAAGCAGAGAAAAAGTGTCTCCTGCAACCCGTTCCCTTGGTGCTAGATGAACGAACGTCTCTCCACTTGCTCAGTTCTGAGAGATAAGTGTGTGTGAAAGCCGTCCTTCACCTAGCTGTTTGGGAACACAAAGTTTCTTTTCAGTTGCAAACTCCATTCCATACATATATATTTGGAATTAGAAGCTCCAACTCGGTTTTACAGTGAAAACTGCAGGAACTTCAAACCGGCACTAGGAAACAGACTGAGAAATCAGAGAAAAATTGTCTCCTGCAACCCGTTCCCTTGGTGCTAGATGAACGAACGTCTCTCCACTTGCTCAGTTCTGAGAGATAAGTGTGTGTGAAAGCCGTCCTTCACCTAGCTTGTTGGGAACACAAAGTTTATTTTCAGTTGCAAACCCCATTCCATACATATACATGGGGAGGTACAAGCTCCAACTCGGTTTTACAGTGAAAACTGCAGGAACTTCAAACCGGCACTAGGAAACAGACTGAGAAAGCAGAGAAAAAGTGTCTCCTGCAACCCGTTCCCTTGGTGCTAGATGAACGAACGTCTCTCCACTTGCTCAGTTCTGAGAGATAAGTGTGTGTGAAAGCCGTCCTTCACCTAGCTTTTTGGGAACACAAAGTTTCTTTTCAGTTGCAAACTCCATTCCATACATATATATGGGGAGGTACTAGCTCCAACTCGCTTTTACAGTGAAAACTGCAGGAACTTCAAACCGGCACTAGGAAACAGACTGAGAAAGCAGAGAAAAAGTGTCTCCTGCAACCCGTTCCCTTGGTGCTAGATGAATGAACGTCTCTCCACTTGCTCAGTTCTGAGAGATAAGTGTGTGTGAAAGCCGTCCTTCACCTAGCTGTTTGGGAACACAAAGTTTCTTTTCAGTTGCAAACTCCATTCCATACATATATATTTGGAGGTAGAAGCTCCAACTCGGTTTTACAGTGAAAACTGCAGGAACTTCAAACCGGCACTAGGAAACAGACTGAGAAAGCAGAGAAAAAGTGTCTCCTGCAACCCGTTCCCTTGGTGCTAGATGAACGAACGTCTCTCCACTTGCTCAGTTCTGAGAGATAAGTGTGTGTGAAAGCCGTCCTTCACCTAGCTTGTTGGGAACACAAAGTTTCTTTTCAGTTGCAAACCCCATTCCATACATATACATGGGGAGGTACAAGCTCCAACTCGGTTTTACAGTGAAAACTGCAGGAACTTCAAACCGGCACTAGGAAACAGACTGAGAAAGCAGAGAAAAAGTGTCTCCTGCAACCCGTTCCCTTGGTGCTAGATGAACGAACGTCTCTCCACTTGCTCAGTTCTGAGAGATAAGTGTGTGTGAAAGCCGTCCTTCACCTAGCTTTTTGGGAACACAAAGTTTCTTTTCAGTTGCAAACTCCATTCCATACATATATATAGGGAGGTACTAGCTCCAACTCGGTTTGACAGTGAAAACTGCAGGAACTTCAAACCGGCACTAGGAAACAGACTGAGAAAGCAGAGAAAAAGTGTCTCCTGCAACCCGTTCCCTTGGTGCTAGATGAACGAACGTCTCTCCACTTGCTCAGTTCTGAGAGATAAGTGTGTGTGAAAGCCGTCCTTCACCTAGCTTGTTGGGAACACAAAGTTTCTTTTCAGTTGCAAACTCCATTCCATACATATATATGGGGAGGTACAAGCTCCAACTCGGTTTTACAGTGAAAACTGCAGGAACTTCAAACCGGCACTAGGAAACAGACTGAGAAAGCAGAGAAAAAGTGTCTCCTGCAACCCGTTCCCTTGGTGCTAGATGAACGAACGTCTCTCCACTTGCTCAGTTCTGAGAGATAAGTGTGTGTGAAAGCCGTCCTTCACATAGCTTGTTGGGAACACAAAGTTTCTTTTCAGTTGCAAACTCCATTCCATACATATATATGGGGAGGTACTAGCTCCAACTCGGTTTTACAGTGAAAACTGCAGGAACTTCAAACCGGCACTAGGAAACAGACTGAGAAAGCAGAGAAAAAGTGTCTCCTGCAACCCGTTCCCTTGGTGCTAGATGAACGAAAGTCTCTCCACTTGCTCAGTTCTGAGAGATAAGTGTGTGTGAAAGCCGTCCTTCACCTAGCTTGTTGGGAACACAAAGTTTCTTTTCAGTTGCAAACTCCATTCCATACATATATATGGGGAGGTACAAGCTCCAACTCGGTTTTACAGTGAAAACTGCAGGAACTTCAAACCGGCACTAGGAAACAGACTGAGAAAGCAGAGAAAAAGTGTCTCCTGCAACCCGTTCCCTTGGTGCTAGATGAACGAACGTCTCTCCACTTGCTCAGTTCTGAGAGATAAGTGTGTGTGAAAGCCGTCCTTCACCTAGCTGTTTGGGAACACAAAGTTTCTTTTCAGTTGCAAACTCCATTCCATACATATATATTTGGAGGTAGAAGCTCCAACTCGGTTTTACAGTGAAAACTGCAGGAACTTCAAACCGGCACTAGGAAACAGTCTGAGAAAGCAGAGAAAAAGTGCCTCCTGCAACCCGTTCCCATGGTGCTAGATGAACGAACGTCTCTCCACTTGCTCAGTTCTGAGAGATAAGTGTGTGTGAAAGCCGTCCTTCACCTAGCTTGTTGGGAACACAAAGTTTCTTTTCAGTTGCAAACTCCATTCCATACATATATATGGGGAGGTACAAGCTCCAACTCGGTTTTACAGTGAAAACTGCAGGAACTTCAAACCGGCACTAGGAAACAGACTGAGAAAGCAGAGAAAAAGTGTCTCCTGCAACCCGTTCCCTTGGTGCTAGATGAACGAACGTCTCTCCACTTGCTCAGTTCTGAGAGATAAGTGTGTGTGAAAGCCGTCCTTCACCTAGCTTGTTGGGAACACAAAGTTTCTTTTCAGTTGCAAACTCCATTCCATACATATATATGGGGAGGTACTAGCTCCAACTCGGTTTTACAGTGAAAACTGCAGGAACTTCAAACCGGCACTAGGAAACAGACTGAGAAAGCAGAGAAAAAGTGTCTCCTGCAACCCGTTCCCTTGGTGCTAGATGAACGAACCTCTCTCCACTTGCTCAGTTCTGAGAGATAAGTGTGTGTGAAAGCCGTCCTTCACCTAGCTTGTTGGGAACACAAAGTTTCTTTTCAGTTGCAAACTCCATTCCATACATATATATGGGGAGGTACTAGCTCCAACTCGGTTTTACAGTGAAAACTGCAGGAACTTCAAACCGGCACTAGGAAACAGACTGAGAAAGCAGAGAAAAAGTGTCTCCTGCAACCCGTTCCCTTGGTGCTAGATGAACGAAAGTCTCTCCACTTGCTCAGTTCTGAGAGATAAGTGTGTGTGAAAGCCGTCCTTCACCTAGCTTGTTGGGAACACAAAGTTTCTTTTCAGTTGCAAACTCCATTCCATACATATATATGGGGAGGTACAAGCTCCAACTCGGTTTTACAGTGAAAACTGCAGGAACTTCAAACCGGCACTAGGAAACAGACTGAGAAAGCAGAGAAAAAGTGTCTCCTGCAACCCGTTCCCTTGGTGCTAGATGAACGAACGTCTCTCCACTTGCTCAGTTCTGAGAGATAAGTGTGTGTGAAAGCCGTCCTTCACCTAGCTTTTTGGGAACACAAAGTTTCTTTTCAGTTGCAAACTCCATTCCATACATATATATTTGGAGGTAGAAGCTCCAACTCGGTTTTACAGTGAAAACTGCAGGAACTTCAAACCGGCACTAGGAAACAGTCTGAGAAAGCAGAGAAAAAGTGCCTCCTGCAACCCGTTCCCTTGGTGCTAGATGAACGAACGTCTCTCCACTTGCTCAGTTCTGAGAGATAAGTGTGTGTGAAAGCCGTCCTTCACCTAGCTTGTTGGGAACACAAAGTTTCTTTTCAGTTGCAAACTCCATTCCATACATATATATGGGGAGGTACAAGCTCCAACTCGGTTTTACAGTGAAAACTGCAGGAACTTCAAACCGGCACTAGGAAACAGACTGAGAATGCAGAGAAAAAGTGTCTCCTGCAACCCGTTCCCTTGGTGCTAGATGAACGAACGTCTCTCCACTTGCTCAGTTCTGAGAGATAAGTGTGTGTGAAAGCCGTCCTTCACGTAGCTTGTTGGGAACACAAAGTTTCTTTTCAGTTGCAAACTCCATTCCATACATATATATGGGGAGGTACTAGCTCCAACTCGGTTTGACAGTGAAAACTGCAGGAACTTCAAACCGGCACTAGGAAACAGACTGAGAAAGCAGAGAAAAAGTGTCTCCTGCAACCCGTTCCCTTGGTGCTAGATGAACGAACGTCTCTCCACTTGCTCAGTTCTGAGAGATAAGTGTGTGTGAAAGCCGTCCTTCACCTAGCTTGTTGGGAACACAAAGTTTATTTTCAGTTGCAAACCCCATTCCATACATATACATGGGGAGGTACAAGCTCCAACTCGGTTTTACAGTGAAAACTGCAGGAACTTCAAACCGGCACTAGGAAACAGACTGAGAAAGCAGAGAAAAAGTGTCTCCTGCAACCCGTTCCCTTGGTGCTAGATGAACGAACGTCTCTCCACTTGCTCAGTTCTGAGAGATAAGTGTGTGTGAAAGCCGTCCTTCACCTAGCTTGTTGGGAACACAAAGTTTCTTTTCAGTTGCAAACTCCATTCCATACATATATATGGGGAGGTACTAGCTCCAACTCGGTTTTACAGTGAAAACTGCAGGAACTTCAAACCGGCACTAGGAAACAGACTGAGAAAGCAGAGAAAAAGTGTCTCCTGCAACCCGTTCCCTTGGTGCTAGATGAACGAACGTCTCTCCACTTGCTCAGTTCTGAGAGATAAGTGTGTGTGAAAGCCGTCCTTCACCTAGCTGTTTGGGAACACAAAGTTTCTTTTCAGTTGCAAACTCCATTCCATACATATATATTTGGAATTAGAAGCTCCAACTCGGTTTTACAGTGAAAACTGCAGGAACTTCAAACCGGCACTAGGAAACAGACTGAGAAAGCAGAGAAAAAGTGTCTCCTGCAACCCGTTCCCTTGGTGCTAGATGAACGAAAGTCTCTCCACTTGCTCAGTTCTGAGAGATAAGTGTGTGTGAAAGCCGTCCTTCACCTAGCTTGTTGGGAACACAAAGTTTCTTTTCAGTTGCAAACTCCATTCCATACATATATATGGGGAGGTACAAGCTCCAACTCGGTTTTACAGTGAAAACTGCAGGAACTTCAAACCGGCACTAGGAAACAGACTGAGAAAGCAGAGAAAAAGTGTCTCCTGCAACCCGTTCCCTTGGTGCTAGATGAACGAACGTCTCTCCACTTGCTCAGTTCTGAGAGATAAGTGTGTGTGAAAGCCGTCCTTCACCTAGCTTGTTGGGAACACAAAGTTTCTTTTCAGTTGCAAACTCCATTCCATACATATATATGGGGAGGTACTAGCTCCAACTCGGTTTTACAGTGAAAACTGCAGGAACTTCAAACCGGCACTAGGAAACAGACTGAGAAAGCAGAGAAAAAGTGTCTCCTGCAACCCGTTCCCTTGGTGCTAGATGAACGAACGTCTCTCCACTTGCTCAGTTCTGAGAGATAAGTGTGTGTGAAAGCCGTCCTTCACGTAGCTTGTTGGGAACACAAAGTTTCTTTTCAGTTGCAAACTCCATTCCATACATATATATGGGGAGGTACTAGCTCCAACTCGGTTTTACAGTGAAAACTGCAGGAACTTCAAACCGGCACTAGGAAACAGACTGAGAAAGCAGAGAAAAAGTGTCTCCTGCAACCCGTTCCCTTGGTGCTAGATGAACGAACGTCTCTCCACTTGCTCAGTTCTGAGAGATAAGTGTGTGTGAAAGCCGTCCTTCACCTAGCTTGTTGGGAACAGAAAGTTTATTTTCAGTTGCAAACCCCATTCCATACATATACATGGGGAGGTACAAGCTCCAACTCGGTTTTACAGTGAAAACTGCAGGAACTTCAAACCGGCACTAGGAAACAGACTGAGAAAGCAGAGAAAAAGTGTCTCCTGCAACCCGTTCCCTTGGTGCTAGATGAACGAACGTCTCTCCACTTGCTCAGTTCTGAGAGATAAGTGTGTGTGAAAGCCGTCCTTCACCTAGCTTGTTGGGAACACAAAGTTTCTTTTCAGTTGCAAACTCCATTCCATACATATATATGGGGAGGTACTAGCTCCAACTCGGTTTTACAGTGAAAACTGCAGGAACTTCAAACCGGCACTAGGAAACAGACTGAGAAAGCAGAGAAAAAGTGTCTCCTGCAACCCGTTCCCTTGGTGCTAGATGAACGAACGTCTCTCCACTTGCTCAGTTCTGAGAGATAAGTGTGTGTGAAAGCCGTCCTTCACCTAGCTTGTTGGGAACACAAAGTTTCTTTTCAGTTGCAAACTCCATTCCATACATATATATGGGGAGGTACTAGCTCCAACTCGGTTTGACAGTGAAAACTGCAGGAACTTCAAACCGGCACTAGGAAACAGACTGAGAAAGCAGAGAAAAAGTGTCTCCTGCAACCCGTTCCCTTGGTGCTAGATGAACGAACGTCTCTCCACTTGCTCAGTTCTGAGAGATAAGTGTGTGTGAAAGCCGTCCTTCACCTAGCTTGTTGGGAACACAAAGTTTATTTTCAGTTGCAAACCCCATTCCATACATATACATGGGGAGGTACAAGCTCCAACTCGGTTTTACAGTGAAAACTGCAGGAACTTCAAACCGGCACTAGGAAACAGACTGAGAAAGCAGAGAAAAAGTGTCTCCTGCAACCCGTTCCCTTGGTGCTAGATGAACGAACGTCTCTCCACTTGCTCAGTTCTGAGAGATAAGTGTGTGTGAAAGCCGTCCTTCACCTAGCTTGTTGGGAACACAAAGTTTCTTTTCAGTTGCAAACTCCATTCCATACATATATATGGGGAGGTACTAGCTCCAACTCGGTTTTACAGTGAAAACTGCAGGAACTTCAAACCGGCACTAGGAAACAGACTGAGAAAGCAGAGAAAAAGTGTCTCCTGCAACCCGTTCCCTTGGTGCTAGATGAACGAACGTCTCTCCACTTGCTCAGTTCTGAGAGATAAGTGTGTGTGAAAGCCGTCCTTCACCTAGCTGTTTGGGAACACAAAGTTTCTTTTCAGTTGCAAACTCCATTCCATACATATATATTTGGAATTAGAAGCTCCAACTCGGTTTTACAGTGAAAACTGCAGGAACTTCAAACCGGCACTAGGAAACAGACTGAGAAAGCAGAGAAAAAGTGTCTCCTGCAACCCGTTCCCTTGGTGCTAGATGAACGAAAGTCTATCCACTTGCTCAGTTCTGAGAGATAAGTGTGTGTGAAAGCCGTCCTTCACCTAGCTTGTTGGGAACACAAAGTTTCTTTTCAGTTGCAAACTCCATTCCATACATATATATGGGGAGGTACAAGCTCCAACTCGGTTTTACAGTGAAAACTGCAGGAACTTCAAACCGGCACTAGGAAACAGACTGAGAAAGCAGAGAAAAAGTGTCTCCTGCAACCCGTTCCCTTGGTGCTAGATGAACGAACGTCTCTCCACTTGCTCAGTTCTGAGAGATAAGTGTGTGTGAAAGCCGTCCTTCACCTAGCTTTTTGGGAACACAAAGTTTCTTTTCAGTTGCAAACTCCATTCCATACATATATATTTGGAGGTAGAAGCTCCAACTCGGTTTTACAGTGAAAACTGCAGGAACTTCAAACCGGCACTAGGAAACAGTCTGAGAAAGCAGAGAAAAAGTGCCTCCTGCAACCCGTTCCCTTGGTGCTAGATGAACGAACGTCTCTCCACTTGCTCAGTTCTGAGAGATAAGTGTGTGTGAAAGCCGTCCTTCACCTAGCTTGTTGGGAACACAAAGTTTCTTTTCAGTTGCAAACTCCATTCCATACATATATATGGGGAGGTACAAGCTCCAACTCGGTTTTACAGTGAAAACTGCAGGAACTTCAAACCGGCACTAGGAAACAGACTGAGAAAGCAGAGAAAAAGTGTCTCCTGCAACCCGTTCCCTTGGTGCTAGATGAACGAACGTCTCTCCACTTGCTCAGTTCTGAGAGATAAGTGTGTGTGAAAGCCGTCCTTCACCTAGCTTGTTGGGAACACAAAGTTTCTTTTCAGTTGCAAACTCCATTCCATACATATATATGGGGAGGTACTAGCTCCAACTCGGTTTGACAGTGAAAACTGCAGGAACTTCAAACCGGCACTAGGAAACAGACTGAGAAAGCAGAGAAAAAGTGTCTCCTGCAACCCGTTCCCTTGGTGCTAGATGAACGAACGTCTCTCCACTTGCTCGGTTCTGAGAGATAAGTGTGTGTGAAAGCCGTCCTTCACCTAGCTTGTTGGGAACACAAAGTTTATTTTCAGTTGCAAACCCCATTCCATACATATACATGGGGAGGTACAAGCTCCAACTCGGTTTTACAGTGAAAACTGCAGGAACTTCAAACCGGCACTAGGAAACAGACTGAGAAAGCAGAGAAAAAGTGTCTCCTGCAACCCGTTCCCTTGGTGCTAGATGAACGAACGTCTCTCCACTTGCTCAGTTCTGAGAGATAAGTGTGTGTGAAAGCCGTCCTTCACCTAGCTGTTTGGGAACACAAAGTTTCTTTTCAGTTGCAAACTCCATTCCATACATATATATTTGGAATTAGAAGCTCCAACTCGGTTTTACAGTGAAAACTGCAGGAACTTCAAACCGGCACTAGGAAACAGACTGAGAAAGCAGAGAAAAAGTGTCTCCTGCAACCCGTTCCCTTGGTGCTAGATGAACGAAAGTCTATCCACTTGCTCAGTTCTGAGAGATAAGTGTGTGTGAAAGCCGTCCTTCACCTAGCTTGTTGGGAACACAAAGTTTCTTTTCAGTTGCAAACTCCATTCCATACATATATATGGGGAGGTACAAGCTCCAACTCGGTTTTACAGTGAAAACTGCAGGAACTTCAAACCGGCACTAGGAAACAGACTGAGAAAGCAGAGAAAAAGTGTCTCCTGCAACCTGTTCCCTTGGTGCTAGATGAACGAACGTCTCTCCACTTGCTCAGTTCTGAGAGATAAGTGTGTGTGAAAGCCGTCCTTCACCTAGCTTTTTGGGAACACAAAGTTTCTTTTCAGTTGCAAACTGTATTCCATACATATATATTTGGAGGTAGAAGGTCCAACTCGGTTTTACAGTGAAAACTGCAGGAACTTCAAACCGGCACTAGGAAACAGTCTGAGAAAGCAGAGAAAAAGTGCCTCCTGCAACCCGTTCCCTTGGTGCTAGATGAACGAACGTCTCTCCACTTGCTCAGTTCTGAGAGATAAGTGTGTGTGAAAGCCGTCCTTCACCTAGCTTGTTGGGAACACAAAGTTTCTTTTCAGTTGCAAACTCCATTCCATACATATATATGGGGACGTACAAGCTCCAACTCGGTTTTACAGTGAAAACTGCAGGAACTTCAAACCGGCACTAGGAAACAGACTGAGAAAGCAGAGAAAAAGTGTCTCCTGCAACCCGTTCCCTTGGTGCTAGATGAACGAACGTCTCTCCACTTGCTCAGTTCTGAGAGATAAGTGTGTGTGAAAGCCGTCCTTCACCTAGCTTGTTGGGAACACAAAGTTTCTTTTCAGTTGCAAACTCCATTCCATACATATATATGGGGAGGTACTAGCTCCAACTCGGTTTGACAGTGAAAACTGCAGGAACTTCAAACCGGCACTAGGAAACAGACTGAGAAAGCAGAGAAAAAGAGTCTCCTGCAACCCGTTCCCTTGGTGCTAGATGAACGAACGTCTCTCCACTTGCTCAGTTCTGAGAGATAAGTGTGTGTGAAAGCCGTCCTTCACCTAGCTTGTTGGGAACACAAAGTTTATTTTCAGTTGCAAACCCCATTCCATACATATACATGGGGAGGTACAAGCTCCAACTCGGTTTTACAGTGAAAACTGCAGGAACTTCAAACCGGCACTAGGAAACAGACTGAGAAAGCAGAGAAAAAGTGTCTCCTGCAACCCGTTCCCTTGGTGCTAGATGAACGAACGTCTCTCCACTTGCTCAGTTCTGAGAGATAAGTGTGTGTGAAAGCCGTCCTTCACCTAGCTTGTTGGGAACACAAAGTTTCTTTTCAGTTGCAAACTCCATTCCATACATATATATGGGGAGGTACTAGCTCCAACTCGGTTTTACAGTGAAAACTGCAGGAACTTCAAACCGGCACTAGGAAACAGACTGAGAAAGCAGAGAAAAAGTGTCTCCTGCAACCCGTTCCCTTGGTGCTAGATGAACGAACGTCTCTCCACTTGCTCAGTTCTGAGAGATAAGTGTGTGTGAAAGCCGTCCTTCACCTAGCTTGTTGGGAACACAAAGTTTCTTTTCAGTTGCAAACCCCATTCCATACATATATATGGGGAGGTACTAGCTCCAACTCGGTTTGACAGTGAAAACTGCAGGAACTTCAAACCGGCACTAGGAAACAGACTGAGAAAGCAGAGAAAAAGTGTCTCCTGCAACCCGTTCCCTTGGTGCTAGATGAACGAACGTCTCTCCACTTGCTCAGTTCTGAGAGATAATTGTGTGTGAAAGCCGTCCTTCACCTAGCTTGTTGGGAACACAAAGTTTCTTTTCAGTTGCAAACTCCATTCCATACATATATATGGGGAGGTACAAGCTCCAACTCGGTTTTACAGTGAAAACTGCAGGAACTTCAAACCGGCACTAGGAAACAGACTGAGAAAGCAGAGAAAAAGTGTCTCCTGCAACCCGTTCCCTTGGTGCTAGATGAACGAACGTCTCTCCACTTGCTCAGTTCTGAGAGATAATTGTGTGTGAAAGCCGTCCTTCACCTAGCTTGTTGGGAACACAAAGTTTCTTTTCAGTTGCAAACTCCATTCCATACATATATATGGGGAGGTACTAGCTCCAACTCGGTTTGACAGTGAAAACTGCAGGAACTTCAAACCGGCACTAGGAAACAGACTGAGAAAGCAGAGAAAAAGTGTCTCCTGCAACCCGTTCCCTTGGTGCTAGATGAACGAACGTCTCTCCACTTGCTCAGTTCTGAGAGATAAGTGTGTGTGAAAGCCGTCCTTCACCTAGCTTTTTGGGAACACAAAGTTTCTTTTCAGTTGCAAACTCCATTCCATACATATATATTTGGAGGTAGAAGCTCCAACTCGGTTTTACAGTGAAAACTGCAGGAACTTCAAACCGGCACTAGGAAACAGTCTGAGAAAGCAGAGAAAAAGTGCCTCCTGCAACCCGTTCCCTTGGTGCTAGATGAACGAACGTCTCTCCACTTGCTCAGTTCTGAGAGATAAGTGTGTGTGAAAGCCGTCCTTCACCTAGCTTGTTGGGAACACAAAGTTTCTTTTCAGTTGCAAACTCCATTCCATACATATATATGGGGACGTACAAGCTCCAACTCGGTTTGACAGTGAAAACTGCAGGAACTTCAAACCGGCACTAGGAAACAGACTGAGAAAGCAGAGAAAAAGAGTCTCCTGCAACCCGTTCCCTTGGTGCTAGATGAACGAACGTCTCTCCACTTGCTCAGTTCTGAGAGATAAGTGTGTGTGAAAGCCGTCCTTCACCTAGCTTGTTGGGAACACAAAGTTTCTTTTCAGTTGCAAACTCCATTCCATACATATACATGGGGAGGTACAAGCTCCAACTCGGTTTTACAGTGAAAACTGCAGGAACTTCAAACCGGCACTAGGAAACAGACTGAGAAAGCAGAGAAAAAGTGTCTCCTGCAACCCGTTCCCTTGGTGCTAGATGAACGAACGTCTCTCCACTTGCTCAGTTCTGAGAGATAAGTGTGTGTGAAAGCCGTCCTTCACCTAGCTTGTTGGGAACACAAAGTTTCTTTTCAGTTGCAAACTCCATTCCATACATATATATGGGGAGGTACTAGCTCCAACTCGCTTTTACAGTGAAAACTGCAGGAACTTCAAACCGGCACTAGGAAACAGACTGAGAAAGCAGAGAAAAAGTGTCTCCTGCAACCCGTTCCCTTGGTGCTAGATGAACGAACGTCTCTCCACTTGCTCAGTTCTGAGAGATAAGTGTGTGTGAAAGCCGTCCTTCACCTAGCTGTTTGGGAACACAAAGTTTCTTTTCAGTTGCAAACTCCATTCCATACATATATATTTGGAATTAGAAGCTCCAACTCGGTTTTACAGTGAAAACTGCAGGAACTTCAAACCGGCACTAGGAAACAGACTGAGAAAGCAGAGAAAAAGTGTCTCCTGCAACCCGTTCCCTTGGTGCTAGATGAACGAACGTCTCTTCACTTGCTCAGTTCTGAGAGATAAGTGTGTGTGAAAGCCGTCCTTCACTTAGCTGTTTGGGAACACAAAGTTTCTTTTCAGTTGCAAACTCCATTCCATACATATATATTTGGAATTAGAAGCTCCAACTCGGTTTTACAGTGAAAACTGCAGGAACTTCAAACCGGCACTAGGAAACAGACTGAGAAAGCAGAGAAAAAGTGTCTCCTGCAACCCGTTCCCTTGGTGCTAGATGAACGAACGTCTCTCCACTTGCTCAGTTCTGAGAGATAAGTGTGTGTGAAAGCCGTTCTTCACCTAGCTTGTTGGGAACACAAAGTTTCTTTTCAGTTGCAAACTCCATTCCATACATATATATGGGGAGGTACTAGCTCCAACTCGCTTTTACAGTGAAAACTGCAGGAACTTCAAACCGGCACTAGGAAACAGACTGAGAAAGCAGAGAAAAAGTGTCTCCTGCAACCCGTTCCCTTGGTGCTAGATGAACGAAAGTCTCTCCACTTGCTCAGTTCTGAGAGATAATTGTGTGTGAAAGCCGTCCTTCACCTAGCTTGTTGGGAACACAAAGTTTCTTTTCAGTTGCAAACTCCATTCCATACATATATATGGGGAGGTACTAGCTCCAACTCGGTTTGACAGTGAAAACTGCAGGAACTTCAAACCGGCACTAGGAAACAGACTGAGAAAGCAGAGAAAAAGTGTCTCCTGCAACCCGTTCCCTTGGTGCTAGATGAACGAACGTCTCTCCACTTGCTCAGTTCTGAGAGATAAGTGTGTGTGAAAGCCGTCCTTCACCTAGCTTTTTGGGAACACAAAGTTTCTTTTCAGTTGCAAACTCCATTCCATACATATATATTTGGAGGTAGAAGCTCCAACTCGGTTTTACAGTGAAAACTGCAGGAACTTCAAACCGGCACTAGGAAACAGTCTGAGAAAGCAGAGAAAAAGTGCCTCCTGCAACCCGTTCCCTTGGTGCTAGATGAACGAACGTCTCTCCACTTGCTCAGTTCTGAGAGATAAGTGTGTGTGAAAGCCGTCCTTCACCTAGCTTGTTGGGAACACAAAGTTTCTTTTCAGTTGCAAACTCCATTCCATACATATATATGGGGACGTACAAGCTCCAACTCGGTTTTACAGTGAAAACTGCAGGAACTTCAAACCGGCACTAGGAAACAGACTGAGAAAGCAGAGAAAAAGTGTCTCCTGCAACCCGTTCCCTTGGTGCTAGATGAACGAACGTCTCTCCACTTGCTCAGTTCTGAGAGATAAGTGTGTGTGAAAGCCGTCCTTCACCTAGCTTTTTGGGAACACAAAGTTTCTTTTCAGTTGCAAACTCCATTCCATACATATATATGGGGAGGTACTAGCTCCAACTCGGTTTGACAGTGAAAACTGCAGGAACTTCAAACCGGCACTAGGAAACAGACTGAGAAAGCAGAGAAAAAGAGTCTCCTGCAACCCGTTCCCTTGGTGCTAGATGAACGAACGTCTCTCCACTTGCTCAGTTCTGAGAGATAAGTGTGTGTGAAAGCCGTCCTTCACCTAGCTTGTTGGGAACACAAAGTTTATTTTCAGTTGCAAACCCCATTCCATACATATACATGGGGAGGTACAAGCTCCAACTCGGTTTTACAGTGAAAACTGCAGGAACTTCAAACCGGCACTAGGAAACAGACTGAGAAAGCAGAGAAAAAGTGTCTCCTGCAACCCGTTCCCTTGGTGCTAGATGAACGAACGTCTCTCCACTTGCTCAGTTCTGAGAGATAAGTGTGTGTGAAAGCCGTCCTTCACCTAGCTTGTTGGGAACACAAAGTTTCTTTTCAGTTGCAAACTCCATTCCATACATATATATTTGGAGGTAGAAGCTCCAACTCGCTTTTACAGTGAAAACTGCAGGAACTTCAAACCGGCACTAGGAAACAGACTGAGAAAGCAGAGAAAAAGTGTCTCCTGCAACCCGTTCCCTTGGTGCTAGATGAACGAACGTCTCTCCACTTGCTCAGTTCTGAGAGATAAGTGTGTGTGAAAGCCGTCCTTCACCTAGCTGTTTGGGAACACAAAGTTTCTTTTCAGTTGCAAACTCCATTCCATACATATATATTTGGAATTAGAAGCTCCAACTCGGTTTTACAGTGAAAACTGCAGGAACTTCAAACCGGCACTAGGAAACAGACTGAGAAAGCAGAGAAAAAGTGTCTCCTGCAACCCGTTCCCTTGGTGCTAGATGAACGATCGTCTCTTCACTTGCTCAGTTCTGAGAGATAAGTGTGTGTGAAAGCCGTCCTTCACCTAGCTGTTTGGGAACACAAAGTTTCTTTTCAGTTGCAAACTCCATTCCATACATATATATTTGGAATTAGAAGCTCCAACTCGGTTTTACAGTGAAAACTGCAGGAACTTCAAACCGGCACTAGGAAACAGACTGAGAAAGCAGAGAAAAAGTGTCTCCTGCAACCCGTTCCCTTGGTGCTAGATGAACGAACGTCTCTTCACTTGCTCAGTTCTGAGAGATAAGTGTGTGTGAAAGCCGTCCTTCACCTAGCTTGTTGGGAACACAAAGTTTCTTTTCAGTTGCAAACTCCATTCCATACATATATATGGGGAGGTACTAGCTCCAACTCGGTTTGACAGTGAAAACTGCAGGAACTTCAAACCGGCACTAGGAAACAGACTGAGAAAGCAGAGAAAAAGAGTCTCCTGCAACCCGTTCCCTTGGTGCTAGATGAACGAACGTCTCTCCACTTGCTCAGTTCTGAGAGATAAGTGTGTGTGAAAGCCGTCCTTCACCTAGCTTGTTGGGAACACAAAGTTTATTTTCAGTTGCAAACCCCATTCCATACATATACATGGGGAGGTACAAGCTCCAACTCGGTTTTACAGTGAAAACTGCAGGAACTTCAAACCGGCACTAGGAAACAGACTGAGAAAGCAGAGAAAAAGTGTCTCCTGCAACCCGTTCCCTTGGTGCTAGATGAACGAACGTCTCTCCACTTGCTCAGTTCTGAGAGATAAGTGTGTGTGAAAGCCGTCCTTCACCTAGCTTGTTGGGAACACAAAGTTTCTTTTCAGTTGCAAACTCCATTCCATACATATATATTTGGAGGTAGAAGCTCCAACTCTCTTTTACAGTGAAAACTGCAGGAACTTCAAACCGGCACTAGGAAACAGACTGAGAAAGCAGAGAAAAAGTGTCTCCTGCAACCCGTTCCCTTGGTGCTAGATGAACGAACGTCTCTCCACTTGCTCAGTTCTGAGAGATAAGTGTGTGTGAAAGCCGTCCTTCACCTAGCTGTTTGGGAACACAAAGTTTCTTTTCAGTTGCAAACTCCATTCCATACATATATATTTGGAATTAGAAGCTCCAACTCGGTTTTACAGTGAAAACTGCAGGAACTTCAAACCGGCACTAGGAAACAGACTGAGAAAGCAGAGAAAAAGTGTCTCCTGCAACCCGTTCCCTTGGTGCTAGATGAACGAACGTCTCTTCACTTGCTCAGTTCTGAGAGATAAGTGTGTGTGAAAGCCGTCCTTCACCTAGCTGTTTGGGAACACAAAGTTTCTTTTCAGTTGCAAACTCCATTCCATACATATATATTTGGAATTAGAAGCTCCAACTCGGTTTTACAGTGAAAACTGCAGGAACTTCAAACCGGCACTAGGAAACAGACTGAGAAAGCAGAGAAAAAGTGTCTCCTGCAACCCGTTCCCTTGGTGCTAGATGAACGAACGTCTCTCCACTTGCTCAGTTCTGAGAGATAAGTGTGTGTGAAAGCCGTCCTTCACCTAGCTGTTTGGGAACACAAAGTTTATTTTCAGTTGCAAACCCCATTCCATACATATACATGGGGAGGTACAAGCTCCAACTCGGTTTTACAGTGAAAACTGCAGGAACTTCAAACCGGCACTAGGAAACAGACTGAGAAAGCAGAGAAAAAGTGTCTCCTGCAACCCGTTCCCTTGGTGCTAGATGAACGAACGTCTCTCCACTTGCTCAGTTCTGAGAGATAAGTGTGTGTGAAAGCCGTTCTTCACCTAGCTTGTTGGGAACACAAAGTTTCTTTTCAGTTGCAAACTCCATTCCATACATATATATGGGGAGGTACTAGCTCCAACTCGCTTTTACAGTGAAAACTGCAGGAACTTCAAACCGGCACTAGGAAACAGACTGAGAAAGCAGAGAAAAAGTGTCTCCTGCAACCCGTTCCCTTGGTGCTAGATGAACGAAAGTCTCTCCACTTGCTCAGTTCTGAGAGATAATTGTGTGTGAAAGCCGTCCTTCACCTAGCTTGTTGGGAACACAAAGTTTCTTTTCAGTTGCAAACTCCATTCCATACATATATATGGGGAGGTACTAGCTCCAACTCGGTTTGACAGTGAAAACTGCAGGAACTTCAAACCGGCACTAGGAAACAGACTGAGAAAGCAGAGAAAAAGTGTCTCCTGCAACCCGTTCCCTTGGTGCTAGATGAACGAACGTCTCTCCACTTGCTCAGTTCTGAGAGATAAGTGTGTGTGAAAGCCGTCCTTCACCTAGCTTTTTGGGAACACAAAGTTTCTTTTCAGTTGCAAACTCCATTCCATACATATATATTTGGAGGTAGAAGCTCCAACTCGGTTTTACAGTGAAAACTGCAGGAACTTCAAACCGGCACTAGGAAACAGTCTGAGAAAGCAGAGAAAAAGTGTCTCCTGCAACCCGTTCCCTTGGTGCTAGATGAACGAACGTCTCTCCACTTGCTCAGTTCTGAGAGATAAGTGTGTGTGAAAGCCGTCCTTCACCTAGCTTGTTGGGAACACAAAGTTTCTTTTCAGTTGCAAACTCCATTCCATACATATATATGGGGACGTACAAGCTCCAACTCGGTTTTACAGTGAAAACTGCAGGAACTTCAAACCGGCACTAGGAAACAGACTGAGAAAGCAGAGAAAAAGTGTCTCCTGCAACCCGTTCCCTTGGTGCTAGATGAACGAACGTCTCTCCACTTGCTCAGTTCTGAGAGATAAGTGTGTGTGAAAGCCGTCCTTCACCTAGCTTGTTGGGAACACAAAGTTTCTTTTCAGTTGCAAACTCCATTCCATACATATATATGGGGAGGTACTAGCTCCAACTCGGTTTGACAGTGAAAACTGCAGGAACTTCAAACCGGCACTAGGAAACAGACTGAGAAAGCAGAGAAAAAGAGTCTCCTGCAACCCGTTCCCTTGGTGCTAGATGAACGAACGTCTCTCCACTTGCTCAGTTCTGAGAGATAAGTGTGTGTGAAAGCCGTCCTTCACCTAGCTTGTTGGGAACACAAAGTTTATTTTCAGTTGCAAACCCCATTCCATACATATACATGGGGAGGTACAAGCTCCAACTCGGTTTTACAGTGAAAACTGCAGGAACTTCAAACCGGCACTAGGAAACAGACTGAGAAAGCAGAGAAAAAGTGTCTCCTGCAACCCGTTCCCTTGGTGCTAGATGAACGAACGTCTCTCCACTTGCTCAGTTCTGAGAGATAAGTGTGTGTGAAAGCCGTCCTTCACCTAGCTTGTTGGGAACACAAAGTTTCTTTTCAGTTGCAAACTCCATTCCATACATATATATTTGGAGGTAGAAGCTCCAACTCGCTTTTACAGTGAAAACTGCAGGAACTTCAAACCGGCACTAGGAAACAGACTGAGAAAGCAGAGAAAAAGTGTCTCCTGCAACCCGTTCCCTTGGTGCTAGATGAACGAACGTCTCTCCACTTGCTCAGTTCTGAGAGATAAGTGTGTGTGAAAGCCGTCCTTCACCTAGCTGTTTGGGAACACAAAGTTTCTTTTCAGTTGCAAACTCCATTCCATATATATATATTTGGAATTAGAAGCTCCAACTCGGTTTTACAGTGAAAACTGCAGGAACTTCAAACCGGCACTAGGAAACAGACTGAGAAAGCAGAGAAAAAGTGTCTCCTGCAACCCGTTCCCTTGGTGCTAGATGAACGAACGTCTCTTCACTTGCTCAGTTCTGAGAGATAAGTGTGTGTGAAAGCCGTCCTTCACCTAGCTGTTTGGGAACACAAAGTTTCTTTTCAGTTGCAAACTCCATTCCATACATATATATTTGGAATTAGAAGCTCCAACTCGGTTTTACAGTGAAAACTGCAGGAACTTCAAACCGGCACTAGGAAACAGACTGAGAAAGCAGAGAAAAAGTGTCTCCTGCAACCCGTTCCCTTGGTGCTAGATGAACGAACGTCTCTCCACTTGCTCAGTTCTGAGAGATAAGTGTGTGTGAAAGCCGTCCTTCACCTAGCTGTTTGGGAACACAAAGTTTATTTTCAGTTGCAAACCCCATTCCATACATATACATGGGGAGGTACAAGCTCCAACTCGGTTTTACAGTGAAAACTGCAGGAACTTCAAACCGGCACTAGGAAACAGACTGAGAAAGCAGAGAAAAAGTGTCTCCTGCAACCCGTTCCCTTGGTGCTAGATGAACGAACGTCTCTCCACTTGCTCAGTTCTGAGAGATAAGTGTGTGTGAAAGCCGTTCTTCACCTAGCTTGTTGGGAACACAAAGTTTCTTTTCAGTTGCAAACTCCATTCCATACATATATATGGGGAGGTACTAGCTCCAACTCGCTTTTACAGTGAAAACTGCAGGAACTTCAAACCGGCACTAGGAAACAGACTGAGAAAGCAGAGAAAAAGTGTCTCCTGCAACCCGTTCCCTTGGTGCTAGATGAACGAAAGTCTCTCCACTTGCTCAGTTCTGAGAGATAATTGTGTGTGAAAGCCGTCCTTCACCTAGCTTGTTGGGAACACAAAGTTTCTTTTCAGTTGCAAACTCCATTCCATACATATATATGGGGAGGTACTAGCTCCAACTCGGTTTGACAGTGAAAACTGCAGGAACTTCAAACCGGCACTAGGAAACAGACTGAGAAAGCAGAGAAAAAGTGTCTCCTGCAACCCGTTCCCTTGGTGCTAGATGAACGAACGTCTCTCCACTTGCTCAGTTCTGAGAGATAAGTGTGTGTGAAAGCCGTCCTTCACCTAGCTTTTTGGGAACACAAAGTTTCTTTTCAGTTGCAAACTCCATTCCATACATATATATTTGGAGGTAGAAGCTCCAACTCGGTTTTACAGTGAAAACTGCAGGAACTTCAAACCGGCACTAGGAAACAGTCTGAGAAAGCAGAGAAAAAGTGCCTCCTGCAACCCGTTCCCTTGGTGCTAGATGAACGAACGTCTCTCCACTTGCTCAGTTCTGAGAGATAAGTGTGTGTGAAAGCCGTCCTTCACCTAGCTTGTTGGGAACACAAAGTTTCTTTTCAGTTGCAAACTCCATTCCATACATATATATGGGGACGTACAAGCTCCAACTCGGTTTTACAGTGAAAACTGCAGGAACTTCAAACCGGCACTAGGAAACAGACTGAGAAAGCAGAGAAAAAGTGTCTCCTGCAACCCGTTCCCTTGGTGCTAGATGAACGAACGTCTCTCCACTTGCTCAGTTCTGAGAGATAAGTGTGTGTGAAAGCCGTCCTTCACCTAGCTTGTTGGGAACACAAAGTTTCTTTTCAGTTGCAAACTCCATTCCATACATATATATGGGGAGGTACTAGCTCCAACTCGGTTTGACAGTGAAAACTGCAGGAACTTCAAACCGGCACTAGGAAACAGACTGAGAAAGCAGAGAAAAAGAGTCTCCTGCAACCCGTTCCCTTGGTGCTAGATGAACGAACGTCTCTCCACTTGCTCAGTTCTGAGAGATAAGTGTGTGTGAAAGCCGTCCTTCACCTAGCTTGTTGGGAACACAAAGTTTATTTTCAGTTGCAAACCCCATTCCATACATATACATGGGGAGGTACAAGCTCCAACTCGGTTTTACAGTGAAAACTGCAGGAACTTCAAACCGGCACTAGGAAACAGACTGAGAAAGCAGAGAAAAAGTGTCTCCTGCAACCCGTTCCCTTGGTGCTAGATGAACGAACGTCTCTCCACTTGCTCAGTTCTGAGAGATAAGTGTGTGTGAAAGCCGTCCTTCATCTAGCTTGTTGGGAACACAAAGTTTCTTTTCAGTTGCAAACTCCATTCCATACATATATATTTGGAGGTAGAAGCTCCAACTCGCTTTTACAGTGAAAACTGCAGGAACTTCAAACCGGCACTAGGAAACAGACTGAGAAAGCAGAGAAAAAGTGTCTCCTGCAACCCGTTCCCTTGGTGCTAGATGAACGAACGTCTCTCCACTTGCTCAGTTCTGAGAGATAAGTGTGTGTGAAAGCCGTCCTTCACCTAGCTGTTTGGGAACACAAAGTTTCTTTTCAGTTGCAAACTCCATTCCATACATATATATTTGGAATTAGAAGCTCCAACTCGGTTTTACAGTGAAAACTGCAGGAACTTCAAACCGGCACTAGGAAACAGACTGAGAAAGCAGAGAAAAAGTGTCTCCTGCAACCCGTTCCCTTGGTGCTAGATGAACGAACGTCTCTTCACTTGCTCAGTTCTGAGAGATAAGTGTGTGTGAAAGCCGTCCTTCACCTAGCTGTTTGGGAACACAAAGTTTCTTTTCAGTTGCAAACTCCATTCCATACATATATATTTGGAATTAGAAGCTCCAACTCGGTTTTACAGTGAAAACTGCAGGAACTTCAAACCGGCACTAGGAAACAGACTGAGAAAGCAGAGAAAAAGTGTCTCCTGCAACCCGTTCCCTTGGTGCTAGATGAACGAACGTCTCTTCACTTGCTCAGTTCTGAGAGATAAGTGTGTGTGAAAGCCGTCCTTCACCTAGCTTGTTGGGAACACAAAGTTTCTTTTCAGTTGCAAACTCCATTCCATACATATATATGGGGAGGTACTAGCTCCAACTCGGTTTGACAGTGAAAACTGCAGGAACTTCAAACCGGCACTAGGAAACAGACTGAGAAAGCAGAGAAAAAGAGTCTCCTGCAACCCGTTCCCTTGGTGCTAGATGAACGAACGTCTCTCCACTTGCTCAGTTCTGAGAGATAAGTGTGTGTGAAAGCCGTCCTTCACCTAGCTTGTTGGGAACTAAAAGTTTATTTTCAGTTGCAAACCCCATTCCATACATATACATGGGGAGGTACAAGCTCCAACTCGGTTTTACAGTGAAAACTGCAGGAACTTCAAACCGGCACTAGGAAACAGACTGAGAAAGCAGAGAAAAAGTGTCTCCTGCAACCCGTTCCCTTGGTGCTAGATGAACGAACGTCTCTCCACTTGCTCAGTTCTGAGAGATAAGTGTGTGTGAAAGCCGTCCTTCACCTAGCTTGTTGGGAACACAAAGTTTCTTTTCAGTTGCAAACTCCATTCCATACATATATATTTGGAGGTAGAAGCTCCAACTCGCTTTTACAGTGAAAACTGCAGGAACTTCAAACCGGCACTAGGAAACAGACTGAGAAAGCAGAGAAAAAGTGTCTCCTGCAACCCGTTCCCTTGGTGCTAGATGAACGAACGTCTCTCCACTTGCTCAGTTCTGAGAGATAAGTGTGTGTGAAAGCCGTCCTTCACCTAGCTGTTTGGGAACACAGTTTCTTTTCAGTTGCAAACTCCATTCCATACATATATATTTGGAGGTAGAAGCTCCAACACGGTTTTACAGTGAAAACTGCAGGAACTTCAAACCGGCACTAGGAAACAGACTGAGAAAGCAGAGAAAAATTGTCTCCTGCAACCCGTTCCCTTGGTGCTAGATGAACGAACGTCTCTCCACTTGCTCAGTTCTGAGAGATAAGTGTGTGTGAAAGCCGTCCTTCACCTAGCTGTTTGGGAACAGAAAGTTTCTTTTCAGTTGCAAACTCCATTCCATACATATATATTTGGAGGTAGAAGCTCCAACTCGCTTTTACAGTGAAAACTGCAGGAACTTCAAACCGGCACTAGGAAACAGACTGAGAAAGCAGAGAAAAAGTGTCTCCTGCAACCCGTTCCCTTGGTGCTAGATGAACGAACGTCTCTCCACTTGCTCAGTTCTGAGAGATAAGTGTGTGTGAAAGCCGTCCTTCACCTAGCTGTTTGGGAACACAAAGTTTCTTTTCAGTTGCAAACTCCATTCCATACATATATATTTGGAGGTAGAAGCTCCAACTCGCTTTTACAGTGAAAACTGCAGGAACTTCAAACCGGCACTAGGAAACAGACTGAGAAAGCAGAGAAAAAGTGTCTCCTGCAACCCGTTCCCTTGGTGCTAGATGAACGAACGTCTCTCCACTTGCTCAGTTCTGAGAGATAAGTGTGTGTGAAAGCCGTCCTTCACCTAGCTGTTTGGGAACACAAAGTTTCTTTTCAGTTGCAAACTCCATTCCATACATATATATTTGGAGGTAGAAGCTCCAACTCGGTTTTACAGTGAAAACTGCAGGAACTTCAAACCGGCACTAGGAAACAGACTGAGAAAGCAGAGAAAAAGTGTCTCCTGCAACCCGTTCCCTTGGTGCTAGATGAACGAACGTCTCTCCACTTGCTCAGTTCTGAGAGATAAGTGTGTGTGAAAGCCGTCCTTCACCTAGCTGTTTGGGAACACAAAGTTTCTTTTCAGTTGCAAACTCCATTCCATACATATATATTTGGAGGTAGAAGCTCCAACTCGCTTTTACAGTGAAAACTGCAGGAACTTCAAACCGGCACTAGGAAACAGACTGAGAAAGCAGAGAAAAAGTGTCTCCTGCAACCCGTTCCCTTGGTGCTAGATGAACGAACGTCTCTCCACTTGCTCAGTTCTGAGAGATAAGTGTGTGTGAAAGCCGTCCTTCACCTAGCTGTTTGGGAACACAAAGTTTCTTTTCAGTTGCAAACTCCATTCCATACATATATATTTGGAGGTAGAAGCTCCAACTCGCTTTTACAGTGAAAACTGCAGGAACTTCAAACCGGCACTAGGAAACAGACTGAGAAAGCAGAGAAAAAGTGTCTCCTGCAACCCGTTCCCTTGGTGCTAGATGAACGAACGTCTCTCCACTTGCTCAGTTCTGAGAGATAAGTGTGTGTGAAAGCCGTCCTTCACCTAGCTGTTTGGGAACACAAAGTTTCTTTTCAGTTGCAAACTCCATTCCATACATATATATTTGGAGGTAGAAGCTCCAACTCTGTTTTACAGTGAAAACTGCAGGAACTTCAAACCGGCACTAGGAAACAGACTGAGAAAGCAGAGAAAAAGTGTCTCCTGCAACCCGTTCCCTTGGTGCTAGATGAACGAACGTCTCTCCACTTGCTCAGTTCTGAGAGATAAGTGTGTGTGAAAGCCGTCCTTCACCTAGCTGTTTGGGAACACAAAGTTTCTTTTCAGTTGCAAACTCCATTCCATACATATATATTTGGAGGTAGAAGCTCCAACTCGCTTTTACAGTGAAAACTGCAGGAACTTCAAACCGGCACTAGGAAACAGACTGAGAAAGCAGAGAAAAAGTGTCTCCTGCAACCCGTTCCCTTGGTGCTAGATGAACGAACGTCTCTCCACTTGCTCAGTTCTGAGAGATAAGTGTGTGTGAAAGCCGTCCTTCACCTAGCTGTTTGGGAACACAAAGTTTCTTTTCAGTTGCAAACTCCATTCCATACATATATATTTGGAGGTAGAAGCTCCAACTCGCTTTTACAGTGAAAACTGCAGGAACTTCAAACCGGCACTAGGAAACAGACTGAGAAAGCAGAGAAAAAGTGTCTCCTGCAACCCGTTCCCTTGGTGCTAGATGAACGAACGTCTCTCCACTTGCTCAGTTCTGAGAGATAAGTGTGTGTGAAAGCCGTCCTTCACCTAGCTGTTTGGGAACACAAAGTTTCTTTTCAGTTGCAAACTCCATTCCATACATATATATTTGGAGGTAGAAGCTCCAACTCGCTTTTACAGTGAAAACTGCAGGAACTTCAAACCGGCACTAGGAAACAGACTGAGAAAGCAGAGAAAAAGTGTCTCCTGCAACCCGTTCCCTTGGTGCTAGATGAACGAACGTCTCTCCACTTGCTCAGTTCTGAGAGATAAGTGTGTGTGAAAGCCGTCCTTCACCTAGCTGTTTGGGAACACAAAGTTTCTTTTCAGTTGCAAACTCCATTCCATACATATATATTTGGAGGTAGAAGCTCCAACTCGCTTTTACAGTGAAAACTGCAGGAACTTCAAACCGGCACTAGGAAACAGACTGAGAAAGCAGAGAAAAAGTGTCTCCTGCAACCCGTTCCCTTGGTGCTAGATGAACGAACGTCTCTCCACTTGCTCAGTTCTGAGAGATAAGTGTGTGTGAAAGCCGTCCTTCACCTAGCTTGTTGGGAACACAAAGTTTCTTTTCAGTTGCAAACTCCATTCCATACATATATATGGGGACGTACAAGCTCCAACTCGGTTTTACAGTGAAAACTGCAGGAACTTCAAACCGGCACTAGGAAACAGACTGAGAAAGCAGAGAAAAAGTGTCTCCTGCAACCCGTTCCCTTGGTGCTAGATGAACGAACGTCTCTCCACTTGCTCAGTTCTGAGAGATAAGTGTGTGTGAAAGCCGTCCTTCACCTAGCTTGTTGGGAACACAAAGTTTCTTTTCAGTTGCAAACTCCATTCCATACATATATATGGGGAGGTACTAGCTCCAACTGGGTTTGACAGTGAAAACTGCAGGAACTTCAAACCGGCACTAGGAAACAGACTGAGAAAGCAGAGAAAAAGAGTCTCCTGCAAGCCGTTCCCTTGGTGCTAGATGAACGAACGTCTCTCCACTTGCTCAGTTCTGAGAGATAAGTGTGTGTGAAAGCCGTCCTTCACCTAGCTTGTTGGGAACACAAAGTTTCTTTTCAGTTGCAAACTCCATTCCATACATATATATTTGGAGGTAGAAGCTCCAACTCGCTTTTACAGTGAAAACTGCAGGAACTTCAAACCGGCACTAGGAAACAGACTGAGAAAGCAGAGAAAAAGTGTCTCCTGCAACCCGTTCCCTTGGTGCTAGATGAACGAACGTCTCTCCACTTGCTCAGTTCTGAGAGATAAGTGTGTGTGAAAGCCGTCCTTCACCTAGCTGTTTGGGAACACAAAGTTTCTTTTCAGTTGCAAACTCCATTCCATACATATATATTTGGAGGTAGAAGCTCCAACTCGCTTTGACAGTGAAAACTGCAGGAACTTCAAACCGGCACTAGGAAACAGACTGAGAAAGCAGAGAAAAAGTGTCTCCTGCAACCCGTTCCCTTGGTGCTAGATGAACGAACGTCTCTTCACTTGCTCAGTTCTGAGAGATAAGTGTGTGTGAAAGCCGTCCTTCACCTAGCTTGTTGGGAACACAAAGTTTCTTTTCAGTTGCAAACTCCATTCCATACATATATATTTGGAGGTAGAAGCTCCAACTCGCTTTTACAGTGAAAACTGCAGGAACTTCAAACCGGCACTAGGAAACAGACTGAGAAAGCAGAGAAAAAGTGTCTCCTGCAACCCGTTCCCTTGGTGCTAGATGAACGAACGTCTCTCCACTTGCTCAGTTCTGAGAGATAAGTGTGTGTGAAAGCCGTCCTTCACCTAGCTGTTTGGGAACACAAAGTTTCTTTTCAGTTGCAAACTCCATTCCATACATATATATTTGGAGGTAGAAGCTCCAACTCGCTTTTACAGTGAAAACTGCAGGAACTTCAAACCGGCACTAGGAAACAGACTGAGAAAGCAGAGAAAAAGTGTCTCCTGCAACCCGTTCCCTTGGTGCTAGATGAACGAACGTCTCTCCACTTGCTCAGTTCTGAGAGATAAGTGTGTGTGAAAGCCGTCCTTCACCTAGCTTGTTGGGAACACAAAGTTTCTTTTCAGTTGCAAACTCCATTCCATACATATATATTTGGAGGTAGAAGCTCCAACTCGCTTTTACAGTGAAAACTGCAGGAACTTCAAACCGGCACTAGGAAACAGACTGAGAAAGCAGAGAAAAAGTGTCTCCTGCAACCCGTTCCCTTGGTGCTAGATGAACGAACGTCTCTCCACTTGCTCAGTTCTGAGAGATAAGTGTGTGTGAAAGCCGTCCTTCACCTAGCTTGTTGGGAACACAAAGTTTCTTTTCAGTTGCAAACTCCATTCCATACATATATATTTGGAGGTAGAAGCTCCAACTCGCTTTGACAGTGAAAACTGCAGGAACTTCAAACCGGCACTAGGAAACAGACTGAGAAAGCAGAGAAAAAGTGTCTCCTGCAACCCGTTCCCTTGGTGCTAGATGAACGAACGTCTCTCCACTTGCTCAGTTCTGAGAGATAAGTGTGTGTGAAAGCCGTCCTTCACCTAGCTTGTTGGGAACACAAAGTTTCTTTTCAGTTGCAAACTCCATTCCATACATATATATTTGGAGGTAGAAGCTCCAACTCGCTTTTACAGTGAAAACTGCAGGAACTTCAAACCGGCACTAGGAAACAGACTGAGAAAGCAGAGAAAAAGTGTCTCCTGCAACCCGTTCCCTTGGTGCTAGATGAACGAACGTCTCTCCACTTGCTCAGTTCTGAGAGATAAGTGTGTGTGAAAGCCGTCCTTCACCTAGCTTGTTGGGAACACAAAGTTTCTTTTCAGTTGCAAACTCCATTCCATACATATATATTTGGAGGTAGAAGCTCCAACTCGCTTTTACAGTGAAAACTGCAGGAACTTCAAACCGGCACTAGGAAACAGACTGAGAAAGCAGAGAAAAAGTGTCTCCTGCAACCCGTTCCCTTGGTGCTAGATGAACGAACGTCTCTCCACTTGCTCAGTTCTGAGAGATAAGTGTGTGTGAAAGCCGTCCTTCACCTAGCTGTTTGGGAACACAAAGTTTCTTTTCAGTTGCAAACTCCATTCCATACATATATATTTGGAATTAGAAGCTCCAACTCGCTTTTACAGTGAAAACTGCAGGAACTTCAAACCGGCACTAGGAAACAGACTGAGAAAGCAGAGAAAAAGTGTCTCCTGCAACCCGTTCCCTTGGTGCTAGATGAACGAACGTCTCTTCACTTGCTCAGTTCTGAGAGATAAGTGTGTGTGAAAGCCGTCCTTCACCTAGCTTGTTGGGAACACAAAGTTTCTTTTCAGTTGCAAACTCCATTCCATACATATATATTTGGAGGTAGAAGCTCCAACTCGCTTTTACAGTGAAAACTGCAGGAACTTCAAACCGGCACTAGGAAACAGACTGAGAAAGCAGAGAAAAAGTGTCTCCTGCAACCCGTTCCCTTGGTGCTAGATGAACGAACGTCTCTCCACTTGCTCAGTTCTGAGAGATAAGTGTGTGTGAAAGCCGTCCTTCACCTAGCTGTTTGGGAACACAAAGTTTCTTTTCAGTTGCAAACTCCATTCCATACATATATATGGGGAGGTACTAGCTCCAACTCGCTTTTACAGTGTAAACTGCAGGAACTTCAAACCGGCACTAGGAAACAGACTGAGAAAGCAGAGAAAAAGTGTCTCCTGCAACCCGTTCCCTTGGTGCTAGATGAACGAAAGTCTCTCCACTTGCTCAGTTCTGAGAGATAAGTGTGTGTGAAAGCCGTCCTTCACCTAGCTTTTTGGGAACACAAAGTTTCTTTTCAGTTGCAAACTCCATTCCATACATATATATTTGGAGGTAGAAGCTCCAACTCGCTTTTACAGTGAAAACTGCAGGAACTTCAAACCGGCACTAGGAAACAGACTGAGAAAGCAGAGAAAAAGTGTCTCCTGCAACCCGTTCCCTTGGTGCTAGATGAACGAACGTCTCTCCACTTGCTCAGTTCTGAGAGATAAGTGTGTGTGAAAGCCGTCCTTCACCTAGCTGTTTGGGAACACAAAGTTTCTTTTCAGTTGCAAACTCCATTCCATACATATATATTTGGAGGTAGAAGCTCCAACTCGCTTTTACAGTGAAAACTGCAGGAACTTCAAACCGGCACTAGGAAACAGACTGAGAAAGCAGAGAAAAAGTGTCTCCTGCAACCCGTTCCCTTGGTGCTAGATGAACGAACGTCTCTCCACTTGCTCAGTTCTGAGAGATAAGTGTGTGTGAAAGCCGTCCTTCACCTAGCTTGTTGGGAACACAAAGTTTCTTTTCAGTTGCAAACTCCATTCCATACATATATATTTGGAGGTAGAAGCTCCAACTCGCTTTTACAGTGAAAACTGCAGGAACTTCAAACCGGCACTAGGAAACAGACTGAGAAAGCAGAGAAAAAGTGTCTCCTGCAACCCGTTCCCTTGGTGCTAGATGAACGAACGTCTCTCCACTTGCTCAGTTCTGAGAGATAAGTGTGTGTGAAAGCCGTCCTTCACCTAGCTTGTTGGGAACACAAAGTTTCTTTTCAGTTGCAAACTCCATTCCATACATATATATTTGGAGGTAGAAGCTCCAACTCGCTTTGACAGTGAAAACTGCAGGAACTTCAAACCGGCACTAGGAAACAGACTGAGAAAGCAGAGAAAAAGTGTCTCCTGCAACCCGTTCCCTTGGTGCTAGATGAACGAACGTCTCTCCACTTGCTCAGTTCTGAGAGATAAGTGTGTGTGAAAGCCGTCCTTCACCTAGCTTGTTGGGAACACAAAGTTTCTTTTCAGTTGCAAACTCCATTCCATACATATATATTTGGAGGTAGAAGCTCCAACTCGCTTTTACAGTGAAAACTGCAGGAACTTCAAACCGGCACTAGGAAACAGACTGAGAAAGCAGAGAAAAAGTGTCTCCTGCAACCCGTTCCCTTGGTGCTAGATGAACGAACGTCTCTCCACTTGCTCAGTTCTGAGAGATAAGTGTGTGTGAAAGCCGTCCTTCACCTAGCTTGTTGGGAACACAAAGTTTCTTTTCAGTTGCAAACTCCATTCCATACATATATATTTGGAGGTAGAAGCTCCAACTCGCTTTTACAGTGAAAACTGCAGGAACTTCAAACCGGCACTAGGAAACAGACTGAGAAAGCAGAGAAAAAGTGTCTCCTGCAACCCGTTCCCTTGGTGCTAGATGAACGAACGTCTCTCCACTTGCTCAGTTCTGAGAGATAAGTGTGTGTGAAAGCCGTCCTTCACCTAGCTGTTTGGGAACACAAAGTTTCTTTTCAGTTGCAAACTCCATTCCATACATATATATTTGGAATTAGAAGCTCCAACTCGCTTTTACAGTGAAAACTGCAGGAACTTCAAACCGGCACTAGGAAACAGACTGAGAAAGCAGAGAAAAAGTGTCTCCTGCAACCCGTTCCCTTGGTGCTAGATGAACGAACGTCTCTTCACTTGCTCAGTTCTGAGAGATAAGTGTGTGTGAAAGCCGTCCTTCACCTAGCTTGTTGGGAACACAAAGTTTCTTTTCAGTTGCAAACTCCATTCCATACATATATATTTGGAGGTAGAAGCTCCAACTCGCTTTTACAGTGAAAACTGCAGGAACTTCAAACCGGCACTAGGAAACAGACTGAGAAAGCAGAGAAAAAGTGTCTCCTGCAACCCGTTCCCTTGGTGCTAGATGAACGAACGTCTCTCCACTTGCTCAGTTCTGAGAGATAAGTGTGTGTGAAAGCCGTCCTTCACCTAGCTGTTTGGGAACACAAAGTTTCTTTTCAGTTGCAAACTCCATTCCATACATATATATTTGGAATTAGAAGCTCCAACTCGCTTTTACAGTGAAAACTGCAGGAACTTCAAACCGGCACTAGGAAACAGACTGAGAAAGCAGAGAAAAAGTGTCTCCTGCAACCCGTTCCCTTGGTGCTAGATGAACGAACGTCTCTTCACTTGCTCAGTTCTGAGAGATAAGTGTGTGTGAAAGCCGTCCTTCACCTAGCTTGTTGGGAACACAAAGTTTCTTTTCAGTTGCAAACTCCATTCCATACATATATATTTGGAGGTAGAAGCTCCAACTCGCTTTTACAGTGAAAACTGCAGGAACTTCAAACCGGCACTAGGAAACAGACTGAGAAAGCAGAGAAAAAGTGTCTCCTGCAACCCGTTCCCTTGGTGCTAGATGAACGAACGTCTCTCCACTTGCTCAGTTCTGAGAGATAAGTGTGTGTGAAAGCCGTCCTTCACCTAGCTGTTTGGGAACACAAAGTTTCTTTTCAGTTGCAAACTCCATTCCATACATATATATTTGGAGGTAGAAGCTCCAACTCGCTTTTACAGTGAAAACTGCAGGAACTTCAAACCGGCACTAGGAAACAGACTGAGAAAGCAGAGAAAAAGTGTCTCCTGCAACCTGTTCCCTTGGTGCTAGATGAACGAACGTCTCTCCACTTGCTCAGTTCTGAGAGATAAGTGTGTGTGAAAGCCGTCCTTCACCTAGCTGTTTGGGAACACAAAGTTTCTTTTCAGTTGCAAACTCCATTCCATACATATATATTTGGAATTAGAAGCTCCAACTCGGTTTTACAGTGAAAACTGCAGGAACTTCAAACCGGCACTAGGAAACAGACTGAGAAAGCAGAGAAAAAGTGTCTCCTGCAACCCGTTCCCTTGGTGCTAGATGAACGAACGTCTCTTCACTTGCTCAGTTCTGAGAGATAAGTGTGTGTGAAAGCCGTCCTTCACCTAGCTGTTTGGGAACACAAAGTTTCTTTTCAGTTGCAAACTCCATTCCATACATATATATTTGGAATTAGAAGCTCCAACTCGGTTTTACAGTGAAAACTGCAGGAACTTCAAACCGGCACTAGGAAACAGACTGAGAAAGCAGAGAAAAAGTGTCTCCTGCAACCCGTTCCCTTGGTGCTAGATGAACGAAAGTCTCTCCACTTGCTCAGTTCTGAGAGATAAGTGTGTGTGAAAGCCGTCCTTCACCTAGCTGTTTGGGAACACAAAGTTTATTTTCAGTTGCAAACCCCATTCCATACATATACATGGGGAGGTACAAGCTCCAACTCGGTTTTACAGTGAAAACTGCAGGAACTTCAAACCGGCACTAGGAAACAGACTGAGAAAGCAGAGAAAAAGTGTCTCCTGCAACCCGTTCCCTTAGAGCTAGATGAACGAACGTCTCTCCACTTGCTCAGTTCTGAGAGATAAGTGTGTGTGAAAGCCGTTCTTCACCTAGCTTGTTGGGAACACAAAGTTTCTTTTCAGTTGCAAACTCCATTCCATACATATATATGGGGAGGTACTAGCTCCAACTCGCTTTTACAGTGAAAACTGCAGGAACTTCAAACCGGCACTAGGAAACAGACTGAGAAAGCAGAGAAAAAGTGTCTCCTGCAACCCGTTCCCTTGGTGCTAGATGAACGAAAGTCTCTCCACTTGCTCAGTTCTGAGAGATAAGTGTGTGTGAAAGCCGTCCTTCACCTAGCTTTTTGGGAACACAAAGTTTCTTTTCAGTTGCAAACTCCATTCCATACATATATATTTGGAGGTAGAAGCTCCAACTCGGTTTTACAGTGAATACTGCAGGAACTTCAAACCGGCACTAGGAAACAGACTGAGAAAGCAGAGAAAAAGTGTCTCCTGCAACCCGTTCCCTTAGAGCTAGATGAACGAACGTCTCTCCACTTGCTCAGTTCTGAGAGATAAGTGTGTGTGAAAGCCGTTCTTCACCTAGCTTGTTGGGAACACAAAGTTTCTTTTCAGTTGCAAACTCCATTCCATACATATATATGGGGAGGTACTAGCTCCAACTCGCTTTTACAGTGAAAACTGCAGGAACTTCAAACCGGCACTAGGAAACAGACTGAGAAAGCAGAGAAAAAGTGTCTCCTGCAACCCGTTCCCTTGGTGCTAGATGAACGAAAGTCTCTCCACTTGCTCAGTTCTGAGAGATAAGTGTGTGTGAAAGCCGTCCTTCACCTAGCTGTTTGGGAACACAAAGTTTCTTTTCAGTTGCAAACTCCATTCCATACATATATATTTGGAGGTAGAAGCTCCAACTCGCTTTTACAGTGAAAACTGCAGGAACTTCAAACCGGCACTAGGAAACAGACTGAGAAAGCAGAGAAAAAGTGTCTCCTGCAACCCGTTCCCTTGGTGCTAGATGAACGAACGTCTCTCCACTTGCTCAGTTCTGAGAGATAAGTGTGTGTGAAAGCCGTCCTTCACCTAGCTGTTTGGGAACACAAAGTTTCTTTTCAGTTGCAAACTCCATTCCATACATATATATTTGGAGGTAGAAGCTCCAACTCGGTTTTACAGTGAAAACTGCAGGAACTTCAAACCGGCACTAGGAAACAGACTGAGAAAGCAGAGAAAAAGTGTCTCCTGCAACCCGTTCCCTTGGTGCTAGATGAACGAACGTCTCTCCACTTGCTCAGTTCTGAGAGATAAGTGTGTGTGAAAGCCGTCCTTCACCTAGCTGTTTGGGAACACAAAGTTTCTTTTCAGTTGCAAACTCCATTCCATACATATATATTTGGAGGTAGAAGCTCCAACTCGCTTTTACAGTGAAAACTGCAGGAACTTCAAACCGGCACTAGGAAACAGACTGAGAAAGCAGAGAAAAAGTGTCTCCTGCAACCCGTTCCCTTGGTGCTAGATGAACGAACGTCTCTCCACTTGCTCAGTTCTGAGAGATAAGTGTGTGTGAAAGCCGTCCTTCACCTAGCTGTTTGGGAACACAAAGTTTCTTTTCAGTTGCAAACTCCATTCCATACATATATATTTGGAGGTAGAAGCTCCAACTCGCTTTTACAGTGAAAACTGCAGGAACTTCAAACCGGCACTAGGAAACAGACTGAGAAAGCAGAGAAAAAGTGTCTCCTGCAACCCGTTCCCTTGGTGCTAGATGAACGAACGTCTCTCCACTTGCTCAGTTCTGAGAGATAAGTGTGTGTGAAAGCCGTCCTTCACCTAGCTGTTTGGGA
Organism: Camelus bactrianus; assembly: GCF_048773025.1. NCBI lineage: Eukaryota > Metazoa > Chordata > Mammalia > Artiodactyla > Camelidae > Camelus > Camelus bactrianus. The sequence continues at coordinate 10,788 of NW_027413947.1, read as the reverse complement.
ACACAAAGTTTCTTTTCAGTTGCAAACTCCATTCCATACATATATATTTGGAGGTAGAAGCTCCAACTCTGTTTTACAGTGAAAACTGCAGGAACTTCAAACCGGCACTAGGAAACAGACTGAGAAAGCAGAGAAAAAGTGTCTCCTGCAACCCGTTCCCTTGGTGCTAGATGAACGAACGTCTCTCCACTTGCTCAGTTCTGAGAGATAAGTGTGTGTGAAAGCCGTCCTTCACCTAGCTGTTTGGGAACACAAAGTTTCTTTTCAGTTGCAAACTCCATTCCATACATATATATTTGGAGGTAGAAGCTCCAACTCGCTTTTACAGTGAAAACTGCAGGAACTTCAAACCGGCACTAGGAAACAGACTGAGAAAGCAGAGAAAAAGTGTCTCCTGCAACCCGTTCCCTTGGTGCTAGATGAACGAACGTCTCTCCACTTGCTCAGTTCTGAGAGATAAGTGTGTGTGAAAGCCGTCCTTCACCTAGCTGTTTGGGAACACAAAGTTTCTTTTCAGTTGCAAACTCCATTCCATACATATATATTTGGAGGTAGAAGCTCCAACTCGGTTTTACAGTGAAAACTGCAGGAACTTCAAACCGGCACTAGGAAACAGACTGAGAAAGCAGAGAAAAAGTGTCTCCTGCAACCCGTTCCCTTGGTGCTAGATGAACGAACGTCTCTCCACTTGCTCAGTTCTGAGAGATAAGTGTGTGTGAAAGCCGTCCTTCACCTAGCTGTTTGGGAACACAAAGTTTCTTTTCAGTTGCAAACTCCATTCCATACATATATATTTGGAGGTAGAAGCTCCAACTCGCTTTTACAGTGAAAACTGCAGGAACTTCAAACCGGCACTAGGAAACAGACTGAGAAAGCAGAGAAAAAGTGTCTCCTGCAACCCGTTCCCTTGGTGCTAGATGAACGAACGTCTCTCCACTTGCTCAGTTCTGAGAGATAAGTGTGTGTGAAAGCCGTCCTTCACCTAGCTGTTTGGGAACACAAAGTTTCTTTTCAGTTGCAAACTCCATTCCATACATATATATTTGGAGGTAGAAGCTCCAACTCGCTTTTACAGTGAAAACTGCAGGAACTTCAAACCGGCACTAGGAAACAGACTGAGAAAGCAGAGAAAAAGTGTCTCCTGCAACCCGTTCCCTTGGTGCTAGATGAACGAACGTCTCTCCACTTGCTCAGTTCTGAGAGATAAGTGTGTGTGAAAGCCGTCCTTCACCTAGCTGTTTGGGAACACAAAGTTTCTTTTCAGTTGCAAACTCCATTCCATACATATATATTTGGAGGTAGAAGCTCCAACTCTGTTTTACAGTGAAAACTGCAGGAACTTCAAACCGGCACTAGGAAACAGACTGAGAAAGCAGAGAAAAAGTGTCTCCTGCAACCCGTTCCCTTGGTGCTAGATGAACGAACGTCTCTCCACTTGCTCAGTTCTGAGAGATAAGTGTGTGTGAAAGCCGTCCTTCACCTAGCTGTTTGGGAACACAAAGTTTCTTTTCAGTTGCAAACTCCATTCCATACATATATATTTGGAGGTAGAAGCTCCAACTCGCTTTTACAGTGAAAACTGCAGGAACTTCAAACCGGCACTAGGAAACAGACTGAGAAAGCAGAGAAAAAGTGTCTCCTGCAACCCGTTCCCTTGGTGCTAGATGAACGAACGTCTCTCCACTTGCTCAGTTCTGAGAGATAAGTGTGTGTGAAAGCCGTCCTTCACCTAGCTGTTTGGGAACACAAAGTTTCTTTTCAGTTGCAAACCCCATTCCATACATATACATGGGGAGGTACAAGCTCCAACTCGGTTTTACAGTGAAAACTGCAGGAACTTCAAACCGGCACTAGGAAACAGACTGAGAAAGCAGAGAAAAAGTGTCTCCTGCAACCCGTTCCCTTAGAGCTAGATGAACGAACGTCTCTCCACTTGCTCAGTTCTGAGAGATAAGTGTGTGTGAAAGCCGTTCTTCACCTAGCTTGTTGGGAACACAAAGTTTCTTTTCAGTTGCAAACTCCATTCCATACATATATATGGGGAGGTACTAGCTCCAACTCGCTTTTACAGTGAAAACTGCAGGAACTTCAAACCGGCACTAGGAAACAGACTGAGAAAGCAGAGAAAAAGTGTCTCCTGCAACCCGTTCCCTTGGTGCTAGATGAACGAAAGTCTCTCCACTTGCTCAGTTCTGAGAGATAAGTGTGTGTGAAAGCCGTCCTTCACCTAGCTTTTTGGGAACACAAAGTTTCTTTTCAGTTGCAAACTCCATTCCATACATATATATTTGGAGGTAGAAGCTCCAACTCGGTTTTACAGTGAATACTGCAGGAACTTCAAACCGGCACTAGGAAACAGACTGAGAAAGCAGAGAAAAAGTGTCTCCTGCAACCCGTTCCCTTAGAGCTAGATGAACGAACGTCTCTCCACTTGCTCAGTTCTGAGAGATAAGTGTGTGTGAAAGCCGTTCTTCACCTAGCTTGTTGGGAACACAAAGTTTCTTTTCAGTTGCAAACTCCATTCCATACATATATATGGGGAGGTACTAGCTCCAACTCGCTTTTACAGTGAAAACTGCAGGAACTTCAAACCGGCACTAGGAAACAGACTGAGAAAGCAGAGAAAAAGTGTCTCCTGCAACCCGTTCCCTTGGTGCTAGATGAACGAAAGTCTCTCCACTTGCTCAGTTCTGAGAGATAAGTGTGTGTGAAAGCCGTCCTTCACCTAGCTGTTTGGGAACACAAAGTTTCTTTTCAGTTGCAAACTCCATTCCATACATATATATTTGGAGGTAGAAGCTCCAACTCGCTTTTACAGTGAAAACTGCAGGAACTTCAAACCGGCACTAGGAAACAGACTGAGAAAGCAGAGAAAAAGTGTCTCCTGCAACCCGTTCCCTTGGTGCTAGATGAACGAACGTCTCTCCACTTGCTCAGTTCTGAGAGATAAGTGTGTGTGAAAGCCGTCCTTCACCTAGCTGTTTGGGAACACAAAGTTTCTTTTCAGTTGCAAACTCCATTCCATACATATATATTTGGAGGTAGAAGCTCCAACTCGGTTTTACAGTGAAAACTGCAGGAACTTCAAACCGGCACTAGGAAACAGACTGAGAAAGCAGAGAAAAAGTGTCTCCTGCAACCCGTTCCCTTGGTGCTAGATGAACGAACGTCTCTCCACTTGCTCAGTTCTGAGAGATAAGTGTGTGTGAAAGCCGTCCTTCACCTAGCTGTTTGGGAACACAAAGTTTCTTTTCAGTTGCAAACTCCATTCCATACATATATATTTGGAGGTAGAAGCTCCAACTCGCTTTTACAGTGAAAACTGCAGGAACTTCAAACCGGCACTAGGAAACAGACTGAGAAAGCAGAGAAAAAGTGTCTCCTGCAACCCGTTCCCTTGGTGCTAGATGAACGAACGTCTCTCCACTTGCTCAGTTCTGAGAGATAAGTGTGTGTGAAAGCCGTCCTTCACCTAGCTGTTTGGGAACACAAAGTTTCTTTTCAGTTGCAAACTCCATTCCATACATATATATTTGGAGGTAGAAGCTCCAACTCGCTTTTACAGTGAAAACTGCAGGAACTTCAAACCGGCACTAGGAAACAGACTGAGAAAGCAGAGAAAAAGTGTCTCCTGCAACCCGTTCCCTTGGTGCTAGATGAACGAACGTCTCTCCACTTGCTCAGTTCTGAGAGATAAGTGTGTGTGAAAGCCGTCCTTCACCTAGCTGTTTGGGAACACAAAGTTTCTTTTCAGTTGCAAACTCCATTCCATACATATATATTTGGAGGTAGAAGCTCCAACTCTGTTTTACAGTGAAAACTGCAGGAACTTCAAACCGGCACTAGGAAACAGACTGAGAAAGCAGAGAAAAAGTGTCTCCTGCAACCCGTTCCCTTGGTGCTAGATGAACGAACGTCTCTCCACTTGCTCAGTTCTGAGAGATAAGTGTGTGTGAAAGCCGTCCTTCACCTAGCTGTTTGGGAACACAAAGTTTCTTTTCAGTTGCAAACTCCATTCCATACATATATATTTGGAGGTAGAAGCTCCAACTCGCTTTTACAGTGAAAACTGCAGGAACTTCAAACCGGCACTAGGAAACAGACTGAGAAAGCAGAGAAAAAGTGTCTCCTGCAACCCGTTCCCTTGGTGCTAGATGAACGAACGTCTCTCCACTTGCTCAGTTCTGAGAGATAAGTGTGTGTGAAAGCCGTCCTTCACCTAGCTGTTTGGGAACACAAAGTTTCTTTTCAGTTGCAAACTCCATTCCATACATATATATTTGGAGGTAGAAGCTCCAACTCGGTTTTACAGTGAAAACTGCAGGAACTTCAAACCGGCACTAGGAAACAGACTGAGAAAGCAGAGAAAAAGTGTCTCCTGCAACCCGTTCCCTTGGTGCTAGATGAACGAACGTCTCTCCACTTGCTCAGTTCTGAGAGATAAGTGTGTGTGAAAGCCGTCCTTCACCTAGCTGTTTGGGAACACAAAGTTTCTTTTCAGTTGCAAACTCCATTCCATACATATATATTTGGAGGTAGAAGCTCCAACTCGCTTTTACAGTGAAAACTGCAGGAACTTCAAACCGGCACTAGGAAACAGACTGAGAAAGCAGAGAAAAAGTGTCTCCTGCAACCCGTTCCCTTGGTGCTAGATGAACGAACGTCTCTCCACTTGCTCAGTTCTGAGAGATAAGTGTGTGTGAAAGCCGTCCTTCACCTAGCTGTTTGGGAACACAAAGTTTCTTTTCAGTTGCAAACTCCATTCCATACATATATATTTGGAGGTAGAAGCTCCAACTCGCTTTTACAGTGAAAACTGCAGGAACTTCAAACCGGCACTAGGAAACAGACTGAGAAAGCAGAGAAAAAGTGTCTCCTGCAACCCGTTCCCTTGGTGCTAGATGAACGAACGTCTCTCCACTTGCTCAGTTCTGAGAGATAAGTGTGTGTGAAAGCCGTCCTTCACCTAGCTGTTTGGGAACACAAAGTTTCTTTTCAGTTGCAAACTCCATTCCATACATATATATTTGGAGGTAGAAGCTCCAACTCTGTTTTACAGTGAAAACTGCAGGAACTTCAAACCGGCACTAGGAAACAGACTGAGAAAGCAGAGAAAAAGTGTCTCCTGCAACCCGTTCCCTTGGTGCTAGATGAACGAACGTCTCTCCACTTGCTCAGTTCTGAGAGATAAGTGTGTGTGAAAGCCGTCCTTCACCTAGCTGTTTGGGAACACAAAGTTTCTTTTCAGTTGCAAACTCCATTCCATACATATATATTTGGAGGTAGAAGCTCCAACTCGCTTTTACAGTGAAAACTGCAGGAACTTCAAACCGGCACTAGGAAACAGACTGAGAAAGCAGAGAAAAAGTGTCTCCTGCAACCCGTTCCCTTGGTGCTAGATGAACGAACGTCTCTCCACTTGCTCAGTTCTGAGAGATAAGTGTGTGTGAAAGCCGTCCTTCACCTAGCTGTTTGGGAACACAAAGTTTCTTTTCAGTTGCAAACTCCATTCCATACATATATATTTGGAGGTAGAAGCTCCAACTCGCTTTTACAGTGAAAACTGCAGGAACTTCAAACCGGCACTAGGAAACAGACTGAGAAAGCAGAGAAAAAGTGTCTCCTGCAACCCGTTCCCTTGGTGCTAGATGAACGAACGTCTCTCCACTTGCTCAGTTCTGAGAGATAAGTGTGTGTGAAAGCCGTCCTTCACCTAGCTGTTTGGGAACACAAAGTTTCTTTTCAGTTGCAAACTCCATTCCATACATATATATTTGGAGGTAGAAGCTCCAACTCGCTTTTACAGTGAAAACTGCAGGAACTTCAAACCGGCACTAGGAAACAGACTGAGAAAGCAGAGAAAAAGTGTCTCCTGCAACCCGTTCCCTTGGTGCTAGATGAACGAACGTCTCTCCACTTGCTCAGTTCTGAGAGATAAGTGTGTGTGAAAGCCGTCCTTCACCTAGCTGTTTGGGAACACAAAGTTTCTTTTCAGTTGCAAACTCCATTCCATACATATATATTTGGAGGTAGAAGCTCCAACTCGCTTTTACAGTGAAAACTGCAGGAACTTCAAACCGGCACTAGGAAACAGACTGAGAAAGCAGAGAAAAAGTGTCTCCTGCAACCCGTTCCCTTGGTGCTAGATGAACGAACGTCTCTCCACTTGCTCAGTTCTGAGAGATAAGTGTGTGTGAAAGCCGTCCTTCACCTAGCTTGTTGGGAACACAAAGTTTCTTTTCAGTTGCAAACTCCATTCCATACATATATATGGGGACGTACAAGCTCCAACTCGGTTTTACAGTGAAAACTGCAGGAACTTCAAACCGGCACTAGGAAACAGACTGAGAAAGCAGAGAAAAAGTGTCTCCTGCAACCCGTTCCCTTGGTGCTAGATGAACGAACGTCTCTCCACTTGCTCAGTTCTGAGAGATAAGTGTGTGTGAAAGCCGTCCTTCACCTAGCTTGTTGGGAACACAAAGTTTCTTTTCAGTTGCAAACTCCATTCCATACATATATATGGGGAGGTACTAGCTCCAACTGGGTTTGACAGTGAAAACTGCAGGAACTTCAAACCGGCACTAGGAAACAGACTGAGAAAGCAGAGAAAAAGAGTCTCCTGCAAGCCGTTCCCTTGGTGCTAGATGAACGAACGTCTCTCCACTTGCTCAGTTCTGAGAGATAAGTGTGTGTGAAAGCCGTCCTTCACCTAGCTCTTTGGGAACACAAAGTTTCTTTTCAGTTGCAAACTCCATTCCATACATATATATTTGGAGGTAGAAGCTCCAACTCGCTTTTACAGTGAAAACTGCAGGAACTTCAAACCGGCACTAGGAAACAGACTGAGAAAGCAGAGAAAAAGTGTCTCCTGCAACCCGTTCCCTTGGTGCTAGATGAACGAACGTCTCTCCACTTGCTCAGTTCTGAGAGATAAGTGTGTGTGAAAGCCGTCCTTCACCTAGCTGTTTGGGAACACAAAGTTTCTTTTCAGTTGCAAACTCCATTCCATACATATATATTTGGAGGTAGAAGCTCCAACTCGCTTTGACAGTGAAAACTGCAGGAACTTCAAACCGGCACTAGGAAACAGACTGAGAAAGCAGAGAAAAAGTGTCTCCTGCAACCCGTTCCCTTGGTGCTAGATGAACGAACGTCTCTTCACTTGCTCAGTTCTGAGAGATAAGTGTGTGTGAAAGCCGTCCTTCACCTAGCTTGTTGGGAACACAAAGTTTCTTTTCAGTTGCAAACTCCATTCCATACATATATATTTGGAGGTAGAAGCTCCAACTCGCTTTTACAGTGAAAACTGCAGGAACTTCAAACCGGCACTAGGAAACAGACTGAGAAAGCAGAGAAAAAGTGTCTCCTGCAACCCGTTCCCTTGGTGCTAGATGAACGAACGTCTCTCCACTTGCTCAGTTCTGAGAGATAAGTGTGTGTGAAAGCCGTCCTTCACCTAGCTGTTTGGGAACACAAAGTTTCTTTTCAGTTGCAAACTCCATTCCATACATATATATTTGGAGGTAGAAGCTCCAACTCGCTTTTACAGTGAAAACTGCAGGAACTTCAAACCGGCACTAGGAAACAGACTGAGAAAGCAGAGAAAAGTGTCTCCTGCAACCCGTTCCCTTGGTGCTAGATGAACGAACGTCTCTCCACTTGCTCAGTTCTGAGAGATAAGTGTGTGTGAAAGCCGTCCTTCACCTAGCTTGTTGGGAACACAAAGTTTCTTTTCAGTTGCAAACTCCATTCCATACATATATATTTGGAGGTAGAAAGCTCCAACTCGCTTTTACAGTGAAAACTGCAGGAACTTCAAACCGGCACTAGGAAACAGACTGAGAAAGCAGAGAAAAAGTGTCTCCTGCAACCCGTTCCCTTGGTGCTAGATGAACGAACGTCTCTCCACTTGCTCAGTTCTGAGAGATAAGTGTGTGTGAAAGCCGTCCTTCACCTAGCTTGTTGGGAACACAAAGTTTCTTTTCAGTTGCAAACTCCATTCCATACATATATATTTGGAGGTAGAAGCTCCAACTCGCTTTGACAGTGAAAACTGCAGGAACTTCAAACCGGCACTAGGAAACAGACTGAGAAAGCAGAGAAAAAGTGTCTCCTGCAACCCGTTCCCTTGGTGCTAGATGAACGAACGTCTCTCCACTTGCTCAGTTCTGAGAGATAAGTGTGTGTGAAAGCCGTCCTTCACCTAGCTTGTTGGAACACAAAGTTTCTTTTCAGTTGCAAACTCCATTCCATACATATATATTTGGAGGTAGAAGCTCCAACTCGCTTTTACAGTGAAAACTGCAGGAACTTCAAACCGGCACTAGGAAACAGACTGAGAAAGCAGAGAAAAAGTGTCTCCTGCAACCCGTTCCCTTGGTGCTAGATGAACGAACGTCTCTCCACTTGCTCAGTTCTGAGAGATAAGTGTGTGTGAAAGCCGTCCTTCACCTAGCTTGTTGGGAACACAAAGTTTCTTTTCAGTTGCAAACTCCATTCCATACATATATATTTGGAGTAGAAGCTCCAACTCGCTTTTACAGTGAAAACTGCAGGAACTTCAAACCGGCACTAGGAAACAGACTGAGAAAGCAGAGAAAAAGTGTCTCCTGCAACCCGTTCCCTTGGTGCTAGATGAACGAACGTCTCTCCACTTGCTCAGTTCTGAGAGATAAGTGTGTGTGAAAGCCGTCCTTCACCTAGCTGTTTGGGAACACAAGTTTCTTTTCAGTTGCAAACTCCATTCCATACATATATATTTGGAATTAGAAGCTCCAACTCGCTTTTACAGTGAAAACTGCAGGAACTTCAAACCGGCACTAGGAAACAGACTGAGAAAGCAGAGAAAAAGTGTCTCCTGCAACCCGTTCCCTTGGTGCTAGATGAACGAACGTCTCTTCACTTGCTCAGTTCTGAGAGATAAGTGTGTGTGAAAGCCGTCCTTCACCTAGCTTGTTGGGAACACAAAGTTTCTTTTCAGTTGCAAACTCCATTCCATACATATATATTTGGAGGTAGAAGCTCCAACTCGCTTTTACAGTGAAAACTGCAGGAACTTCAAACCGGCACTAGGAAACAGACTGGAGAAAGCAGAGAAAAAGTGTCTCCTGCAACCCGTTCCCTTGGTGCTAGATGAACGAACGTCTCTCCACTTGCTCAGTTCTGAGAGATAAGTGTGTGTGAAAGCCGTCCTTCACCTAGCTGTTGGGAACACAAAGTTTCTTTTCAGTTGCAAACTCCATTCCATACATATATATTTGGAGTAGAAGCTCCAACTCGCTTTTACAGTGAAAACTGCAGGAACTTCAAACCGGCACTAGGAAACAGACTGAGAAAGCAGAGAAAAAGTGTCTCCTGCAACCCGTTCCCTTGGTGCTAGATGAACGAACGTCTCTCCACTTGCTCAGTTCTGAGAGATAAGTGTGTGTGAAAGCCGTCCTTCACCTAGCTGTTGGGAACACAAAGTTTCTTTTCAGTTGCAAACTCCATTCCATACATATATATTTGGAGGTAGAAGCTCCAACTCGCTTTTACAGTGAAAACTGCAGGAACTTCAAACCGGCACTAGGAAACAGACTGAGAAGCAGAGAAAAAGTGTCTCCTGCAACCCTGTTCCCTTGGTGCTAGATGAACGAACGTCTCTCCACTTGCTCAGTTCTGAGAGATAAGTGTGTGTGAAAGCCGTCCTTCACCTAGCTGTTTGGGAACACAAAGTTTCTTTTCAGTTGCAAACTCCATTCCATACATATATATTTGGAGTAGAAGCTCCAACTCGCTTTTTACAGTGAAAACTGCAGGAACTTCAAACCGGCACTAGGAAACAGACTGAGAAAGCAGAGAAAAAGTGTCTCCTGCAACCCTGTTCCCTTGGTGCTAGATGAACGAACGTCTCTCCACTTGCTCAGTTCTGAGAGATAAGTGTGTGTGAAAGCCGTCCTTCACCTAGCTGTTTGGGAACACAAAGTTTCTTTTCAGTTGCAAACTCCATTCCATACATATATATTTGGAATTAGAAGCTCCAACTCGGTTTTACAGTGAAAAACTGCAGGAACTTCAAACCGGCACTAGGAAACAGACTGAGAAAGCAGAGAAAAAGTGTCTCCTGCAACCCGTTCCCTTGGTGCTAGATGAACGAACGTCTCTCACTTGCTCAGTTCTGAGAGATAAGTGTGTGTGAAAGCCGTCCTTCACCTAGCTGTTTGGGAACACAAAGTTTCTTTCAGTTGCAAACTCCATTCCATACATATATATTGGGAGGTAGAAGCTCCAACTCGGTTTTACAGTGAAAACTGCAGGAACTTCAAACCGGCACTAGGAAACAGACTGAGAAAGCAGAGAAAAAGTGTCTCCTGCAACCCGTTCCCTTGGTGCTAGATGAACGAACGTCTCTCCACTTGCTCAGTTCTGAGAGATAAGTGTGTGTGAAAGCCGTCTTCACCTAGCTTGTTGGGAACACAAAGTTTATTTTCAGTTGCAAACCCCATTCCATACATATACCATGGGGAGGTACAAGCTCCAACTCGGTTTTACAGTGAAAACTGCAGGAACTTCAAACCGGCACTAGGAAACAGACTGAGAAAGCAGTAGAAAAAGTGTCTCCTGCAACCCGTTCCCTTAGAGCTAGATGAACGAACGTCTCTCCACTTGCTCAGTTCTGAGAGATAAGTGTGTGTGAAAGCCGTTCTTCACCTAGCTTGTTGGGAACACAAAGTTTCTTTCAGTTGCAAACTCCATTCCATACATATATATGGGGAGGTACTAGCTCCAACTCGCTTTTACAGTGGGGGG